>NW_012149219.1:514513-544396 GCF_000956105.1 Propithecus coquereli
ATAGAAAAAATTAGCCGGGCATGGTGGTACATGCCTGTAGTCCCAGCTACTCGGGAGGCTGAGGCAGGAGGATCACTTGAGCCCAGGACTTTGAGGTTGCTGTGAGCTAGGCTGAAGCCACGGCACTCTAGCCCGGGCAACAGAGTGAGACTCTGTCTCAAAAAAAAAAAATAACAACACCCACCTATGACTTGTAAACCTTTCCTGGCTGAAGCAATGTATACCTTCCATGTATTGATGTATGATTTTCCTGGCAATTCCTGTCTCCCTGAAAGGTATAAAACCAAACTAGATCAACTTTGGCACACTCTCAGGACCTCTTGAGACTGTGTTCCCTGAGCCACGGTCATTCATATTGGCTCAGGATAAACCTCTTTAAATATTTTGTTGGCAGAATTTGGTTTCTCCATTATCATCATGAACTTTTATTTTTATTTGTCCCCCGAAGGGGGAATCATCATAGGAACATCACAGAACCATGTACTTCTTTGAAAAGAGGTTCTAGGACTGACTTCAAAACAGGTTTTGGAAGAAAAAAAGTGTTACTAAATTTGGAAATATAATATACTACACTGATTTTAATAGTTTACAGACAGATACAGACACACGGTCACCCTTAACCCATGCAAAACAATTTAAAATGATGACAACAAATCAGACAACAGTGATGTTTCTTTGAATGTCTTTTCTTATAATGAATGAAAGGCTTAAGATTTATTTTTTACAAATAATACATGGTTATTATGGGAAATCTCATGGATAATCATTGTTAGTTAAACTTAGCACCTTTTCCTAATCTTTTTAAACATATTTTGGGATTACATAGTGCCCTTACATATAGATGTAATTCTATGTTCATCTTTATTTTTGCCTAATATTTGTTTTCGAAAGTATTTATTGTCATGGGAAAATACTTGTTATGTAACATGGAGTAAAAATTAAAAGATACAAAACTAATATATATAGTGGAAATTCCATTTCCTTTTTATATATGTGCTTTGCTCCTATATATTATATGAATAAAAAAATTAAAAAAATATAAAGCAAAGACAAAATATTTTACTTCCACAGCCATATACATGAATAGAGAAGAGCTATTTGGATGTACTATGGAGACCTTGACTTCAGGAATCTGGGTTTAAATCGGCCGCAGTGTGACCTTGGGGAAGCTATGTAACTTTTCAATCTCAGGTTCCAAATCTAAAAGAGGGACGCCTGCCTCACAGTCTGTTGTGAGAATTAAATGAACTTATAAATGAGAAAGTATTTAGGATAGTGACTGGCAATAGTAGGCCGCTGTTACTCTTTTTTTTTTTTTCCTGAACCCTAATTCCTTCTTTCTGAAGTTCAAAGTTTTCTCCACTAGATGGTGATGGTAGAAAAATAAATGAATAAACCATACCAGTAAGGACTTTTCAAAAATTGCTCCTCCTCTTATTTTGCATTGCTAACTAAATTTAAACTTTATTTTTGAGTCAGCATAAATGCAGATAAATTTAAACTCTATTATTAATATAAGGTCACGGAAATGAAATCAATGTACGGCAGAAATCTAGGCTTAAATTTTCTTCTTTAATACCTCACTGCTTCACTGTTTCCAGCTGGCCTTGGCGGTTTACTTTGAGCTCTGTAACCATCTTCTCTGTGCTCCTTCCCCATAGTCAGAAGGGGGATGGTGGATTCATTGGTGACTCGAAAAGACCTTCTGTTCAGTGACCACAACTTTAATCAATCTGGGTGCAGGGCCTAAGTGCAGGTATCTTATAAGCCTCCTAGTATTATCGAACTTCTGGGCATCATCTCGCGTCCTCATATTCACACCCAGGGTATGTTGGACATTTGAGTCCAGTAAATCCCACATGACTCACATCCCTGCTGTCTTTAGTCACCGTCCTAAAAGTTAGCCCTATGATCATCTGTTTTTCCTGCTCTGTGATTCCTCTCCCCTAACCCAATCTCATGTTTCTTTCTTTTCCTGATTTTCCTCTACATCTTCTTGAATCTATGACACATTTCTTTATCAAGTTTATTCTAACACACTTGGTACATTTTCTTGCTGGCATAAGTAGGACCTTTTAATTATTCTATTTTCTTACTGATCTTGATTGGTGTAAAAGAAATGCAATGGTTTTTATTAATTTCTTTAATATTTGGTCTTTTCTGTGAACTCTCATTAGTTCTAAGTGATTTTCAATAGATATTCATAGTATAATAAAGAAGATACCTGTTCTTTGTCCTTGGCTCCTGGCGCAGATCTTCAGAATCCCTTGGGATTTCCTGAGTGATAGGAGTGCCTTTGTTATGCTAATGAGGCAGCTTCTGGTGGGCCCCTGGGATTGGAACTGGGGGCCGGCCCCATCTCTGGGGAGGCCAGGGGGCTGAAAATTGTGTTCAGTCACTTGGCCAATGATTTAATCAGTCATGCTTACATAATGGAACCTCAGTAAAATTCTGGACACGGAAGCTCAGTGGAACTTCCTGGTCGTGAATGTGCCGACGTGCTGGGAAGTGGCATGCCCAGAGCCGGTGAGGAGCGGGCACGGAAGCTCTGTGTCTGGGACCTTCCCACACCTTGCTGTATGTGTCTCCTTTGTAATAAAATTGTAATCATTTCAGTATAGTGCTTTCAGTGAATTCTTTGTGGTGTTCTAGCAAATCATCAAACCTGAGGGTATCCTGGAACCCCTGAATTTGTAGCTGGTTGGTCAGAAGTGCAGCTGGTCCTTGAGTCTTGTGGCTGGTGTTTGAAGTGGGGGCCTTTGGCCTTAACCGGTGGGGTCTGACACTAAAACCAAATAATTTAGTGTCGGGATTGAATTGTATTGCAGGATACCCAGTCGGTGTCAGAATAATACTTTTGCTTCTTCCATTACAATACTGGGTACAGTCTTCCCTTGGTATCCTAGGCGGGGGTTGGTTCCAGAACCCCCCCACCGCCCCGCCACCGCTATCATACAAAAAAGCCTTGGATGCTCATTTCCCTAATATAAAATTGTGTAATGTTTGCATATAACCTATGCACATCCTCCTGTACACTTTACATCATCTCTAGATTACTTATAATACCTAATGCAATGTAAATGGTGTGTAAATAGTTGTTATACAGTATTTTTAATTGTTATATTATTTCTTATTGTTTTTTCCCCTGAATTTTCAATCCACGGTTGGTTGAATCTGTGGTTGCAGAACCCATGGATATGGAGGGCTAACTGTATTGTCAAATTATTGGAGAGAGCAGGTCTCTTTATCTTATGAAGTGGATATGAAGTCACATTTGACAAAATTCTACTTCAATACTTGATTTTGACAAACCTCTAGTAAAATAGCTAAAGATAGGTCCTTAACATGATTTTTTTTTTTTTTTTGCCTGAAACCAGCAGCCATTATTATGTTTTGTGGTAAAACAAAACAAAACAGAAAAAAAAACCTCCACTATTAGCAGGGAAAAGATTTCTTAAAAAAAAAAAGTACTAACCAGAAAGGAAAAGATGAACACATCTTACTACATGAAAATGAAGATTCCACGTATTTCTCCGAAGATATCACAAGAAATAGTGAAAATACAAGGCACAGAGTGGGAGAAAGCATCTGTAGCACATGTTACTGTCAAGCACAGTATTTGAGATATAGAAAAGGTCCTATGCAGTGATAAGAAAAATAATAGAAAATTTAATCAAAATTGAGTAAAGAACTTAAATATGTACTTCAAAAAAAAAAAAACAACAAAAACCCAGAGACTGAATGACCAATATATGTATGTGAGAAAGTTCTCAACTCTTTAGTAAGCTGAGAAATGCAATTTAAATAAAGAGCGATATATTATTGCACAACCACTAGATTAGCAAAAGCTAAAGTGTTCTTAAAGATATAGAGCAACAGGAGCATTCCTATGGTGCTGGTAGGAATATAAATTAATAAATCCATTTAAATGTATATCACACATACACAGAAATGTTCATAGCAGCCCCAAACTGAAAACAACCAAAATGTCTATCAATAGAATAGATGAATAAATTTTATAATAGTTATACTGTTAATGGAAAAGAAGCCAAACTCTGTAAAATAATTTTTTTTTTTTTTGAGACAGAGTCTCACTCTTTTTGCCCGGGCTAGAGTGAGTGCCGTGGCGTCAGCCTAGCTCACAGCAACCTCAAACTCCTGGGCTCAAGCAATCCTACTGCCTCAGCCTCCCGAGTAGCTGGGACTACAGGCATGTGCCACCATGCCCGGCTAATTTTTTGTATATATATTTTTAGTTGGCCGATTAATTTCTTTCTAATTTTAGTAGAGGCGGGGTCTCGCTCTTGCTCAGGCTGGTCTCGAACTCCTGAGCTCAAACAATCCGCCCACCTCGGCCTCCCAGAGAGCTAGGATTACAGGCGTGAGCCACCGCGCCTGGCCGAAAACTCTGTAAAATAATTTTAAAGAGATTTATTCTGAGCCAAATTTGAGGACTATGACCCAGAGCCACGCCTAAGAAGCCTTGAGCAAGTGGACTCGCTGTGGCTGGGTTACAGTTTGGTTTTATACATTTCAGGGAAACAGGGGTTACAGGTAAAGTCATATATCAATACGTAGAAGGTATACATTGGTTTGGCCTGAAAAGATGGACCATCGTGAAGTGGGGGGCGGGAGGTTACAGGTTATAGGTGGGTTTAAAGATTCTTTGACTTGTAATTAGTTAAAAACATGAAGCTTTGTCTAAAGGCTTGGAATGTTTCAACATAAGGATCTGTTTGTCAGAGATAAGCCACCTGACATATTTGTTGTGTAAATTGAGGACCTGCAGGTTTGTCTTGCATACCCTTAGGCCTGTTAATGGGTTACAAAGAATGTCTCCAAGAAGCGAGAGGGGCATGATGAAGCATGTCTGACCTCCCTCCTCCTGGCAGGTAGTTTAGTTTTAGGGTATTCCTTTGGCCAAGAGGGGGCCCATTCAATCAGCCGGTGGGGGGAGCCTTAAGATTTTATTTTAGTTCACAATACAATGGAATATTCCATAATAATGAAAACTAACAGGGACAGCTACACACAACAATTTGATGACTAGACAAAGACAATTTTGACTGGGGAAAAAAACCAAGATACGAAATAATGCAAACAGTATGAATACATTCACACAAGTCCAAAACTGGGAAAACACAGCTATATATTTAGAGAACACACGTAAATGCTAAAACTGCAAAGAAAATTAAGGCAATTATTATTTAAAAATTTCTATTAGTGGTTAAGTTGGTAAGGACAAAAGGAGATTTTGGGGTGCTGGCAATATTCTAGTTCTTGACTGAGTGGTGGCTTAATGGGTGTTGCTTTTATAATTATTTCTTAAACGCTATTTATTGCTTTATGTTCTTTCTATATATATCTCTCTATCTCCCAATAAAAGATATATGTATCTTTTATTATGTATTTTATATATTATATAAATGTGTATCATATCTCATATTTTATTATATTATTAAAATATATATCTTTACATATCTTTACATATACATATAAAATGTGTGTGTATATACATTTCCCAATAAAAGAGAAAAATAAAATGCTTTAAATTATGGCTACTTCATAATAATAGTAAGTGATATTGAACTGTGGATTAAAAAACCAAGATACCCCAGAATATTTTTCCTCCTTAGAATCTAGACTCTAAATTTGATGATCTTTTATTTTTTTATGAGTTGTGGCAATAATAACAGTTCCCAATGATAACCATAAAAGTTGCCATTTATCAAGTCCCTCTGATGCATCAACAATTTTTATCTCATTTTTTACCCCTCCACAACCCCATAAGGTAAATGTTATTATCCTCATTTTGTTACAGCAAGTGTTACAGCGGGTGGTTCTGAGGACAAACCGAGTGGCACATGGAGAGTCAGAGAATCGAAGTTTATTCGCCTGCGGGTTCAGAGGGGCCTCACTACCAAATTCTGAGCCCCATCTACCCGATTTTTCCCACTGTTATTAAGTTGGGGTGGTCTGAGGGGTGGGGTATCAGGTGGCTAATGCCCACGAGGTAATAGGTTAGTATTATGTTGATGCACCAGGTAATAGGGTAGTTGATGCACCAGGTAATAGGTTTAGTGTTTTGCTGATGGGCCAGGTAATAGATTAGTTGATGGGCCAGGTAGTAGATTTAGTGTTATGCTGATGTGCCAGGTAATAGATTAGTTGATAGGCCAGGTAATAGGTTTAGTGTTATGCTGATGTGCCAGGTAATAGATTAGTTGATGGGTCAGGTAATAGGTTAGTATTATGCTGATGCGGGTCTTCCATGAGGGGTGGGGGGCTCAGGTGGCTGATGTGCCAAGTAACAGAAGGGGGTTTTCCTTATCAATTTAACAAATGAGAAAAACTGAGGCTCAGGAAGACTGTCTGAGTGAGCGTTCTGAGTTTACATAGCTAGTAAATCTTGAATTCAAGCCTAGGCTATGTGTCTCCAATGCCTATGATTTTCTTCTAGCCTGGTCCTTTTATTACAGCATTTATAAATTTATTTTATTGGCAATTTTTCAGATTAAAAAGGAAATACATCTTTATTTTAGAAAAACTGGTAACTCTAGAAAAGCACTAACCATTTTTAGTGCAGCAATCTTATCAATTTTATGTATCTCTCTGTATTATCATTCATCCGGTGTATATTGACAGAGCATCATCTTTTTTTTAGTCAAAATTTGGATCCTACTATATATACTGTGCTATGGTTCGCCCTTTTCTCCCTAACTATAACATCGAGACATAACTAATGGAAACATAGTGTTCTTTCTCATGCAAGTACCACATCTATTTAACCAACTGTTGCACATAGATTCTATTTCAACGTTTTATATATAACAAATAATGTCATGATGATATCTTCAAAGACAATGTTTTGTGTACAACTCTATTTCTTTGAGGTAAAATTCTAAGAAATGCCATTGTGGGGTCAAAGGGCATGGCCAAGTTGCCTTCCATAAAAATCAGTGCGATGTGATTCCTCCTAGAAGTGTATGAGAGCCCATCCACCCTATCCAGGCCTCATTCACACTGAGACGGTTTCCATATGAGAACTGGGATTGCCATGCCTTCTGCCATTTTATGAACTGCCACGGCCCTTTCACATCCCCGATTCTCCAATACTTTTGAACATATAGAATAAAAGCTAACAACCTATTATGAACCATTATATAATAGCCCAATTTATTTTCTACCAAAAAATACAACGCTTACCTTTAATAAAAAATAACACATCCCTGAGAATATGTGACGTTTTCTCCAAGCTGCCCATCCACCTCTAATACACTCCTTACTGCAGTGTTTTTCCCTGTGGAAAATTTCTCCCCTGAACCTTACCCTCTTGGGAAAAGCAGGCCAGCATTTGGTCAGAAGAGCATGACTTGGACTTTGCACTTCTGTAATTTCATGCCTTGTTACTATCATAAGCTTCTTCTAGCTCCTGAAATCCACTTCCAATTTAGAAGGTAGGAAAGCATTCCCAAAAATGTAAACATAAACATACTCTTCCTCCAGTCCCTAAAACTAGAAAATGATGATTCCTGCTGTAGGATGGAATTTTTAACTATCGGCCATGAACATTCTCAGACTTTCCCCAAATGTTTAGACTGGATAATCATAACAGTAGCATGAATTTTACTTTATAGCATGCATTTTATTTTGTGGTTTTTTTCTTCCATTTTTAGGCTTAAAGAATCAATGGAAGGGAGATACATATGTGGAATGGGGTAAAGGGTGGAAAGAATACTCTGGTATTGGGTTAGAATTAGTAATACATGAGAATGAACTCATGATTTTTAAAAAATTATATTTCCTAGCTCTGTCCTCCAAAGTGACCAGGAGCAATGACACCCCAGTAGCAAAGAATACTTCCAGTGCCCAGGTCTTGATTTCTGAATGCCACTCTTCTCTAAAAGGAACCAGGGCTCTCCTTGAAGAAATGGAAGATTTCAGAAATAGGGTGAAAAAAGTACAGAACATGAGGAAGTACTAAAAAATAATAATGATATGTCAAAAGTACATAGGAGCTAGCTCGAAGGTGCTCCCATTGGGCAGTCTGGGACAATTTCAGCATCAAAATGAAGAATGGAGGAAACGTATTAATATATTCATTTTTAAAAATCTATGAGCTCATACTGATACTAAAAAGGGCGGAGTTCAGGATGGGGATGGAAAGCTCTTCTTTATAGAAGAATACCAATTAATAAGTGTGTAAAAGAAATGGGAGAATTAGAAAATCACCATATCACTGTGTTAATAATTGATTCAGGCTAGAATGGTTACTAAAAACATGGGGTGATGGGTTGTTAAGGAACAGGACACTAACAAACCCGACAAATTATTTACCAGTTACAAAGAGAAAAGGGTTGACTTTATATTGGAGAAATCTGGTGGACACCACCTTAATCAGATTATCAAATTTAATGTCACTAATAATGGCACAAGCTGACATCATATGCCACTTGTTGTGATGTCCTGAGAAAGATACATCACTTCTGTAGATTTCATGCCCATGTATAACCTGCTTCCAAACATTAAGACACAATCGGTCAATTCAAATTAAGAGACATTTTATTAAACAATTTGTCTGGAGTCTCCAGAAATATCAGTGTCATGAAGGATATTAAAAAAAGACTGAGGGGCCGGGCGCGGTGGCTCACGCCTGTAATCCTAGCTCTCTGGGAGGCCGAGGCGGGCGGATTGTTTGAGCTCAGGAGTTCGAAACCAGCCTGAGCAAGAGCGAGACCCCGTCTCTACTGAAAATAGAAAGAAATTAATTGGACAACCAAAAATATATAGAAAAAATTAGCCGGGCATGGTGGCGCATGCCTGTAGTCCCAGCTACTCGGGAGGCTGAGGCAGGAGGATCTCTTGAGCCCAGGAGTTTGAGGTTGCTGTGAGCTAGGCTGACGCCACGGCACTCTAGCCCAGGCAACACAGTGAGACTCTGTCTCAAAAAAAAAAAAAAAAAAGACTGAGGGCCCTGGTCCTGGCCCTGGTGCTTGCAACCCAGCCGGGCAGGCACCGTGCCCCACCGAGCGGGGGGGGGGGGGGCCTCCCTTGCGGCTCTTCATCGAGGAGGAGCTGGCCCCATACGGTGGGGAGGAGGGAATCTCCAGCTGTCAGAATAGTCTGGGAGACCTCCTGCACAGAATCCAAGGAAAGAGAGTTCAAAGGCTTGGGCACCGTGGGCCAGCTGCTGGCCCCTGCCTTCCTGCCTGCACCCAGCTCCAGGACTCTCTCCTTCAACTGTGCTAAAAGGCCCTTTTTCCTCTTTGCCCTGCTGCTGTTGTATCCGTTTGTCACGGTGACTCTCATGGCACCCTCCACTGGCCTCTGCCTGACTGCAGGCAGGGAGGAAGTCCAGATGGCAGGACGATCCCAAGACCCAAAGAAAGATAGGGCCCTGGTCTCATTTATGCAGGGCAGTTCCTCTGATCCCCTTCTGTCTGGGTACCCCTGACCAGGTGGCCTGAGTCTTTGGATGACTGTCCCAGGAGACTCTCAGTCCTGCCTGGGCCCAGGAAGATCAGCCCATCTACTTGGCAGCGAAGGGAGTGGTGTTTGATGTCACTTCCGGAAAGGAATTTTATGGACGAGGAGCCCCCTGCAATGCCTTGACTGGGAAGGACTCCACTAGAGGAGTGGCCAAGATGTCCCTGGATCCTGCAGATCTCACCCATGACACTACAGGTCTCACGGCCAAGGAGCTGGAGTCCCTGGATGATGTCTTCACCGAAGTGTACAAAGCCAAATATCCTCTTGTTGGCTACACGGCCTGGAGAATTCTCAACGAGGACGGCAGCCCCAACCTGGACTTAAAGCCTGAAGACCAGCCCCACTTTGACATCAAGGATGAGTTCTGATGTCCCATCTGCAGGAGCAGTTCCTTGGGAGGGTGAGGCAGGACGACACTCAAGCACCAAGTCTCCTGCAAAATGGGCTGCCTGAAGACTCTGAGTCACCTAGATCCGAATAAAACAGTTGCTTACCTGGGGAAAAAAAAAAAAAAAGAAAAAAAAAAGAAAAAAAAAGAAGACATGATGATTCAATGCACTATGTGATTTTTTAATAGATTCTGTTATGTGAGAAAGTGTCTTTGTTCTCAGGAGACATATGCTAATATATTTAGGGGTAAAGTTTCATAAGATATGCGACTTGGGGAGAGAGAGAGAGCAAATATGGAAAATACTAACATTTGGTGAATCTAGGTGAAGGGTGTACAGATATTCATTGTACTATTCTTGCAAATTCTTTGTAGGTTTGAAGTTTTAAAAAAAAGTTTGGGGAAAGGAAAAGTATTTAACAAAAACAGTATAAAAGTCATCTATGAGCTTTGGAAATTTATTTATGAATTTATTTATGAGTAGTTTTTGCATAATGTACTTCCTTCCCATTGAAATATCTTGTGTTGTTTTCTAAACAATACATTAACTCAGTGACATTTATAAGAATCAAAAGGAATATACTTAAAGGAACAATTTGTGCAACCACTATAGAAGTAATGAACTGAAACATTGTTTTATATTTCTGAAAGAGATTAATTTTTAAATGATCCCATCCATATTTTAATCTAATTTTAAAAATCCTCTTATTTTATTTTCACTTTTTATTTCACAATATTTTGCTACTTACTGTCACTTGGAAATTTTAAGGGTCTAATACCAAGCTAGGCTGTAAATAAATCTGGACATTCTGTAACATCATCATCCTCCGTGCTCAAAGTATCCTATTTCTAAGCAGAAAATAAGAGATAGAAGTTATTTTTAAATCACCATTAATTTTTCTATTAATTACAAAATCTTATATAACATGGTATTCATGCCAGAAGAAAAGTGTGAGAGTCTTAACTGTCTCCCACTCACCATCTCCTCTTCCTTTTCTTCAGCCCCATGTGACCCAGCAAGTGTGGGATATGATTTATGTCTCCTTGGATCTCAGCCTGGGTCACCTGGAACAGCAGGCCACAATCTGTTCAGTAGTGCTTTTTTTCCCCCCTTCTTTTAATAAGCTTATATTTTATTAATCATATGATTGGGTTTTCTTTTTTCTTAATGACATTATTGAAGTATAATTTACCTATCATAAAATTCACCCATCTCAAGTGTATAATTCAGCAATGTTTTAAGAAACTTAATGAGTTTTATGATCATCTCCACCGTACCTCCCCTGGTAAGATTCTGTTTACAGTTAACCCCTGTTCCTTCTCCCAGCCCCAGGCAAAGACCAATATACTCACTGTGTCTACAGATTTCCCTCTTCTGGACATTTCATACAAATGGAATCATACTTTCAGATCTTTGTTTCTGGTTTTTTCACTGAGTACAATGTTTTTGTTCATCCATGTTGTAGCAGACATCCGCATTTCATTTCTTTTGCTAGCTGAGTAATATTCCCTTTGTATGGTTACACCATATTTTGTTTTCCCATTCACCAAACCCACGGATAGACATTTGAGTTGTTCCCAATTTTTGGCTATTGTAAATAATGCTACTACGAACATTCATGGGCAAGGCTTTGCGTGTTCGTATGTTTTCATTTCTTTTGGGTGGATACCTTAAGAGAATTGCTAGGTAATACAGAAAATAACTTTTTAAGAAAATGCCAAACTGTTTTCCAGAACACCCGTACCATTTTACACTCTTATCCATACGTCTGATGAGGGTTCCAGTTTTTTCACATCCTCTTCAACATTTGCTTTTTCTGTCTTTTTAAATTATAGTTATCTCGTAGGTGTGAAAGGCAATTTCATTGCGATTTTAATTTGCATCTCCCTGATAAGTGCTTTTGAGAATGTTTTAAAGTAATAAGCATGTGCTTATTAATTATTTTTATATCTTCTTTGATGAGATGTCTATTTAAATCTTTTGTCCATTTTAAAAATTGGAATGTTTGTCATCCCATTATTGAGTTGTAAGACTTCACTGTATATCCTGGGTACAAGCCCTTTATCAAATATGTGATTTCACAATGTTTTCTCCAAGTCTGTACCTGGTTTTTTCATTTTCCTAATGGTATCTTTTGAAGAGAAAACATTTTGAATTTCGATGAAGTGTAGTTTATCAATTTTTGCTTTTATGGATTGTATACAGTGATGCTTTTTAAAAAGAAAAAAATTTGATTGTAATGTGGCTAACAGGTATGCAGTAGCCTTTTCTTTACATTTTGGTATTTATGACAATTGCTCCACTTTTGTAAATGTTCAAGAGTCCATGTTTGTCTGGAAATATTCAGAATGTTATGTGCAAATAGAAACTATTAGTGTTATCCAGCCTGGCTTCAATGCCAATCAGTAGACAGGGCTATCAGCGATGTATCTTCATGTGGCTCTTTTGACAGCATGGTCTCTTATTCAGCTGATGGAAATGTCCCTCGAAAAAAAATCAAGGGATCCTTTTCCATGGCTCTGTGGAATGCTATTTTCCTGACGTTAGTATTTTTTTAAGATATGTAACTCCAAAATGTCATGGAAATACTTGAAAAGTATTGCTGGGCCTGCTCATAGCCTTACTAATGAATATTTCCAGGCATAAAAGTATCTTTAAGGCATTCAGAATGTTTTGTGGTCATGGACTTAGGGTCCTGAGCCTAGGTGGATAGACCGTAATGAATATGAAGGTATAACCTGTCCTTTGTGGTCCAGTGTTGTGCCAGGCTGCTTGTCCTCCATGCTGGAAACAGTGGGGCATGGGAGAACTGGACTATTGTCACCTAATTTTAGAAGACAAGCAGCATGGCTTCTTTTTTTTTTTTTTCCATGGCTTCTTTTAATTGACTTGTTTTTTAGGACAAGTAGACACAATTAAAGATCATTCTCTCCAGTAATTAATCAAATTTTAATATATATTGAGTACATATTGTGCCTGGAAATATCTATATGTGGGTGACTTCCAAATTTATATCTCCAACCTATACTCCTCCCTGAACTCCGGATTCCTATCTCCACGGCCCATCCCACCTGAGCATTCAACGGGCTTGCTGAAAGCTGAACAACTGACCTTCCCATTGTTTCTTCTACGGACTTCTCCATTTCAGCTAGTCAAATCCGTCCTTCACGTACTCACGGGAAAATTTGTCCTTGTCTGTCATCTTTCTTTCACACCTCTACCCAATCTGTCACAAATATTACTGGTTCTAAATGTAATGCGGAATTCTGCATGGATTCTAGAACAGAAAAAGGATATTAGGAAAAAGAACCCAACAAAATAAAGCATTAAGTTTAGTTAATAATAATATATCAATATTGGTTCATTAATTGTGACAAGTATACCATGTCCATGTAAGATATTAAAAATAGGGAAAATAGTAGGGCACGGTGGCTCATGCCTGTAATCCTAGCACTTTGGGAGGTCAAGGTGGAAGGACTGCTTGAGCCTAGGCGTTCAAGACCAACCGGAGCAACATAGCAAGACCCCATCTCTACAAAAAATAGAAAAATTAGCTGAGTGTGGTGACACATGCCTGTAGTCTCAGCTACTTGGGAGGCCAAGGCAGGAGGATGGCTTGAGCCTAGCAATTTGAGGATGCAGTGATCTATGATGACGCCATTGCACTCTAGCTTGGGTGACAGAGCAAGACCTTGTCTCCAAAAAAAAAAAAAAAAAAGGAAAGGAAAAATAAATAGGGGATGCAGGACATAGGGGAACTCTCTGAACTATTCTTATACTTTTTCAGTAGTTCTAAAACTTGTTTTTTGTTTTGTTTTTTCTAAAGACAAACAAAGGAGCAGATTCTACTGGCCTCTGGCTCACTAGAGCCTGTGGTTGGTTTGCTGGAGCCGAGGGGTAGAAATTCTGATTTTGCTGTTTTGGTGGTCTGGGTGGTCTGGGTGCAGGGTATGGCTGAATCAGCAACAGCACACACACATTTTTCTTCTGGTGGGGGTTTGTCATCTTATCAGTACTTTTATGCAATTTAATTCCACCAATAAAAATTGATAACCTCAAATCAGTTCAGTCTTTTCATAATCATTTTGTCAGATAATTTTTCTTTCACAAACCTGCAGTTCTGCATCGTTACTCTTCCAGAAGAACACGATTCTCTAATCCTAGAAAAATAACACGAGTTCTATTTTTAAAAAGATTTTGCTATAATTCTTTAAGTGCTACTTAAAATGGAAAACATGTATTTTTATTTTATATGACACACGTTGATCTGAGTTAAAAATAAGGACTTAAAAATAGCAAGGGAACACTAGAGGCTGGGGTTGTACTGGGGCATGCAGGGGCCAGCACAGGCTACAGATAAGAGGTGACAATTGACTGGGGCCCGAAGAATTTGTAATACTGATTCCAGTCTGTAGGCAATGGAGGTTTTATGTCACCCAAATAAATGCTCTACTATTGGAGTTGGGCAGGTGGGTTGTTTTCATATTAACTCCCTTTTCTTGATCTGTGGCAGAAAACTAGGGGAGAAGCCACAGTGTTACTTATAAGGAGAATTTTTGAAAATTTCATCCCTGTTCTTCCTACCTACCTGGATACTTGTGCTTTTGACTTTTCCCTGGAGCTACAAACAGTCGGAGACATGGCAAACACCTTTAAGGACTGAGAAAACAAACTTGCTGAGTGCTTTAAGATGATCTCCTATATTGCAATAGGAGTCTATTCAGAGTATGAGATGGGCAAACAGAGGTGGCTGTGGGGGTTCCCACACCTGGAATTTTCCTGGTTGGGAGTGAGCTCTTAAATAATCCTGAGTCCGAAAGGGGCAGGAGGGTTAGGCGGATGATCCCTGAGAACAAATCCAGCTTTGTAAATCCGAGAGTGTTGGCAACACTGATACAAGGGAAAGGTGAAGGTGATATTTCATCCAATGTTCCTAGCTTGTCCTCTCCTTACCTGACTTCTGAAATGGAGCCATCGGCCTTGAAAAGCCTGGTGTCTAAAATTAATATTCTTCCGTGTCTGACTAAGAAGGCAACAGCTGAGCAACATGAGATCGAAGGCCACACTAATTTAAACAGGGGCTCTAAGTGGCATCTGAGAGAGAAGATACTTCCTCTCATAGTGGACACTTGTCTTTTCCGAAGACTTATACTGACTAAGAGTCAAGATTTTTACTGGAGAATTCTGTAGTCAGTTTGAATTCTGCAAAATTTCCCTTTATCTGCTGGAGCGTACACTCAACACTTGGAGTGGTTCAAACTCTATGATGTCCTCCTATAAATGGTAATTATTTTTGTTTATTGTTATAACCTCTCAAATCCCCTCTTTCTTTCTATGTTGCCTTAAATAAAAAGTTGTACCAAACTGCAGGTAGACCTAAATGTTTAACATTTCTTTGCAAAATTATTTTATCTTGAATTTAAGCTTTTGTTTCAGTACATGAATTTTGTGTGGCGTCCCGATGCAACTTGAGCACCATCTGCAAAATATTTTCGTCAGAGTTTGTCTTAAAAATAGCCATGCATCTGTTTCCTTATTTTAATAATGATTTTTTCTCAGGGCAATTTGAAAGACGGCTAATAATGGTCTATAATGTGTCTGTAGAGCTCTGGTTGATAATACTTGCATTTTGCTTTGTTTGTATGTCAGCTCTTCATGTGGATAAGTAGATTTTTTTTTAGAGCAGTGGATTTTAAATACTTTGGAACTCAAGGGTAACATTTTACTATACTGGTTGAGAAAATGTAAGATGAAGTTTCACAGAGAGAATTACAGATGATTTTTAAGTTGAGAAAAAGCACAAAGAAGCAATTTTCAGAAAATTTCCAGCAGGGGGATTCGGGAGTCAGCCGTGGGAAACCACCACAAATTCAAGTCTCTCAAAAAGAGAAACCAAGTCCCGGGCGCGCGCTCCCTGCCTCCCTGTGGCATCACGTGATGTGTGCTCGCGGGCACGCGCGCTGGCGTCGGAGCAGCGCTGTGCGCTCCGCGTTGCTTGCTCTGTGAGGAAAGCGTTGCAGGGGAGCGCAAGGACTCTGAACGCCTCAGTACACAGCTGATCATGGAGACGAAGAGGAGAGGTAACTGGTACCTTCTCCCTGGGAGAGCACTGCAAGAAAACAAATTTCTTTTTAAAAATAAAACACCAAGCATTTTAATGTGTAGGCACCGAAGAGCTCTGGAAAAAGACTCATTTTGTGGAGCCCCCTCCCAAGAGGGAGTTGGATCTCCCGGGGGAAGCTGGAGAGACCCCTGCCGTGGCAAACGCTCCCCACGGGGATGGGAGGAGCAAAACCTGCAATCCCAAACAAACCCAAAGATACTGTGTATTCTGTATTTAAACAGGCCACCTGATAGAATCTTCTTTTGTACAAAGAGAGAAATGTTTAGTCACCCAGTGAAAGTCAAGTTGGCTTCTTACTATTCGCTTTTGTAGGAAAGGTGAAAGAACGTTTTAAAGTTCCAGCGTTGGAAACTTGATATGAACATTAGCATTTCTGCTCCCAGTTTTGGATCCTGTCTCCAGTTTAAATAGAAGAGACTTCCAAATCCTCGCTGGTCATTCCCCAAGAAGTCAAATGTGTGAATAAGTGATGAGAACTTTCTTTGTGTCCTTTCTTTACAGTCAAGAGAAAGAAACACTGAAAAATCACAACTGTGTCTTGATTTACAAGTCGGAGACAGAGGGAGACGAAAGCCACACTCCGGACAGTAGCTTAATCGGACTCCCCACCAAGATGTTCAAAGTGAAGAGGCTGGACGAATTCAACACGTGCTATAACGGCAGCCGGCTGGAGAATATGGCCTTTCTTCAGTGCGTGGAAAAGGTTGAGAAAGTGAAATGTTTTCTGGAAGAAAATTCTAGCAAGCAGGATTCAAGATCTGGAAAGAATGAGGTAATTATGTGCTAATTCAATCTCCTAAAATGTGTCGTTTCTAGTTTGTCTTTTCTTACACCGTGGAGCCATTTATGCCCCTTTTCAAATACTGTTTTGTCGTTGTGTGTAGAATTAAGGGAAGTTTATGAATAGGCACATCTCCATTTTGCTTCACCGAGAATTATGTGTGTAAACTATACAACTGAGTTTGCTAAATAATTAGGAGGCCTTTGACTATGCATTCATACCTGCGGGCTCCTCCGCACTGTAGGCTACTGCACAACTCCACTGCTTGGGAGTTACAAAGCCAGCTTAAGGAAACTCGCATCGAAGAAGAGCCCTTTAACATGGTACATCTGGGCTTGAGGTTCACAGAAGCGTTACGAGGGGCACAGTCGTTCTGCAGAAGTTTCCAGTTTCCTCAAGACCTTGAGTTCGTCATGGAGTAGGTGGGAGAGCTGCTGACAGTGAAGTTCAGAAAAGGGACAAGGAAGACTTGCTGATGGCACGACTGTGGAGCCTGCGTCATCCTCTGTGCAGAATGAGGCCCGAGTCCAATTCCAGCTGCTTGTTCTTTGACGACTTATTAATTTAACCAAGAGTTGCACCATCTGAATAATGGGGTGATGGCTGCTGTGAAAATTAAGTGTGATAATGTATATAAAGCACTCAGCATGGTACCTGCCAGCGGCAGCAGCAATTCCTACCCTGCCTGGGCCTAGTCAGTTCCTGCCCGCCCATCATCTGTTGGCCCGGTGTGGGCCTCATGGCAGGGCCAGGCCTTCATTCCAGTGCATGCGATGGTTTTGAATGGGTTTATCACCCTTCTCTAGACAGGGGTCCTCAAGGTTGGGACCTCGTATTACTTGCTCGCATATTGTCAGTTGCTTTCTCAGGAATGTGTATGTCATAGGCAACAAAAGTGTTTGTGGAACAAACAGATCTATTTAAGTGAATTCTGTATTCTGGTTAAATCATTCTTTTTTAATAATCAGAGTGCATGATCTTATTAGGCAGGTTTGGGAAACATCCTTCTTTGTCCAGCTACAGTTCTGAATACCACTATTCAGGTAGGAAGGGCATTTCTATCAGTGTGACAATCAAATAGAGATATTGTATATAAAAGGTTTAGGAGGCTTCTTATTGTAAGTGAGTAAGAAATGATAAAATGTACCAGAGAGAAGAAAGGACTCAGACTGAAACAGGTTTTTGAGACCTCTGCTTTCGCTGTGAGTTCAGTATAGACCAAGAAGAAATTTCCACAGGCAAAATCTAAGTGAGACGTGGAAGTCTTTCTTATTAGGGCCTTTAGTAGTAAAACAAATAAACAGGGATTTGTGTTCTCTTCATTGATTTCTGTAGGACACAGGAGACAAAATATTCTTCTTGGGTAACTTTGAAATCATCAACTAACTGTAACAGTTTATATGAATTTGATCAGATTTCAAGTACCATTTTTCTCCAAGTTCTGTGAACTTGTCAAAAACTTGTTCTGTGCTTTCATGAGTAGGCAACCCTTTAAAGAGTGAGACAGTGCTAAGTTGGAACATAAACATTTTTAGGGAGAATTACTTTTGTGATAGCCAACTGCTCCAGAGCGTTAGAAATCAACGATTTGGAAGTTAATTATTTTTAGGATAGTTTTGAGGGAAAGACTGAGAATGTTGTGTCTATAGAAACCCTCAAAGAACATCCTTCCCAGAAAGTCTAATATCCCTTTTGGAACCAGGGCCTCCTCGCTTTGGTCCTGCAGTTGCTACCTGTGGAAGGTGGGAAGGAGTAACCAGAAGCTCCATAGGTCCCATTCAATTTCTTATTTGTCAATGGAGAAAGGCCCAGAGATGTCAGCAATAAATTTCCCTGTCTCTCTCTGGCTGTGTGGAGAAGGGATCGGTACGCGTGTTGCAGGCACAGAGCTTCTCCCCTTTGTGTGGCACCGTGGGCCCTGCTTGCCCAGTCGCTGGGTGCCAGGGCAGCCAGCAGGCCTGGCGGCGGGTGAGCAGAGGACATTCCAGCAGCTCAGATGTCTCCAGGTATGCAGACAGCACTAGATTAACACGTCTTCATCTCCTGCTGGGCCCACGGTAAATCTTTACAATACCACTCTTTTCTCTGCAGGGACTATTCAAAAAATGCTTGTCAAATTTCTGCACTTACTCTGCTTTCTCTCTTATCCCTTCTCTCTTTGAGGAGATTAGCACTGCTAATCATAGTAAGGAACATGCTGGAAAGAATTGACTCTGAATTTCAGACACTCTGATGTAAAAGCTTTGTTCTGGAAGCTTGAAGTGCAATTTCTTTCTCGAATCCTCTGTAACTACTTTACAGTCCCAAAAGGGGAAGACTTATATATCAATTTAACAACTTATATTTGTTAAAATAGTGTGATAAAATTCTGATCCTTTTTCTTTTCTTGCTCTGAACCAGGTTTTTCTATTTAATTTATTTTTTCTCCACTGAATTTATTTTTAACTATCTTATTGTTTTCCTTGATGTTTTGTTGAATTTATGAAATACTATATGTTCTACTTTTCTTCTTTCTACTTAAGGTCTTGTTCTCTTAATTTTCCACTTACCTTTTTATTCTGTTTTCTAATGACTTTTTGCATTCTATTATATTCCAAAGACTGTTCAAAATCACCTAAATTCTACCTATATTGTAGAATTTTAAAAGTTTTCAGCAGATAACCATATGCAACAGATAACCACAGAAGTATGGCTGATCATTCTACAAAAACATGTCAGCATGGACCATCCACTCCACGTCCGTCCTTGTAAGACTTCTGAGTGAATTACTTCTGCATTTATCCTAACCTTCGTTGATTCGTGTGTAAAAGTCTTCCTTAGTAGGGAATAATTCCTTTTTAAACTAGATCTAAACATACAGAATATGGTGTTGAAATGAAGTAAAATTTAAAAAGAAAGTTGTTCTGACTTACATGAGTGATGAGCCTAATAGCTCCTGTGTCTGTATCATTGTTATAAATGACAAATGGCTTTCGTAACTATAATTAGCATTATTTTTATACAATCAAATCTAGGGTTTTTTTTTATGGGTTCTCTAGTACGTGTATAGTAAATAACCCTCGTGTTGTATTTCCCTCAGATTTAATTTACTCTTTGGTATCATCTCCCTCTATTATGCACACCCCACCCCCACCCTTGCTTAATGAAACACAGAAGTGCCAGATAAAGTTCTTGGACAACTAAGTGGCTCTTCCTCCTTATCACTGCCTTCCTCTGCATGCTGTACACGTATTATGCCCAAGGTTATCTATGATCACCTCCTTGTCCCTTGGCTTTCCCCATCTTCCTGTACACCCCTAGTTACTTATTCTCCACCCTAAAGGCATGGTCCCAAGTGCAAAAGCTGTGGGACACAGGAGTGTGGATGATCGTGCTACAAAAACACATCAGCATGCACCACCACTCCGCATCCGTGCTTGTAAGACCTTAAGTGAATTACTTCTGCATTCCTCCTAACCCTCATTGATTCATGTTTGAAAGTCTTCCTTAGTAGGGAATAATTCCTCTTTAAAACTAGGTTCAAATTTTTCCATATCGTGCCCAGGGAGTATCCCAAAGCTGTGATAGAAATAAGGATGGCCTTAGCAGACTCAGGACCTCGCAGCCCCTGAATGTTCAAACGCCCGGTACACATGCTGCAAGGACCAAGCAAAGCAAAATATTTATTAACAGGATGTGCAGAAGGACAGAGTGGGTCGGAGCAGAGTGTGGCTCTCCCTATTTTGATTGCAGTTGGTGGATTTAATACCAGGTGGCATTTCCTGACCAACTGCTGTGAAATCGTACCATCGGCACCATCCATAATGACTATAACTTAGATCTCAAAATAACAAGGCTGAGGGTGGAGGTTTTGTGATTTTTACCGTTGCATTTCCCCACCCCCATCCTTTTGCTCCTCACCCTGTAAGGGCAGGAGAAGGCTCCCTGGCAGTAGCCCAGCCCCACCAGCCATCAGATGCCAGTTACCGTGGTGCTAATAGTCCTTGAACTGGGAACAACTCGGATTTGCAGTGGTGTAAATTATCACCAGCAGGTCTCCCGCTGCCCAGACGCCTGTTTTAGATCTGTCACACAAGGTCATCGTAATTTTCCTTTTAAAGAGGCAGATTATTTTTTTTGGTTGTGTAACTGGAGACACCAGTTGCAGGACTCTACGAGAACCCTCTGCAACTTGTGACTCCCACTCCTCAGAGCGCAGCAGCGGGTGACAATGCTCTGCAAGTGCTTTTGCTAGGTCAGGGCAGAGAAGGAGCATATTAGCCAAGCGACACCCACAGCTGCCCCCAGAGAATGGACTTAACACTCAGAAGAAAAGACGTCTGGGTCATAGGTAGCGTGTGCCTTCTCACGTCTTCAGTTCTCTGGCGTCTGTTCCGGTCCGTGATGACCCGGGGAGGCCACAGGCTGGCCCCTGCCCTCGAGGATGCACAGGTAGTAAAATCACTTCTAACTAAGACAGATTCATTTTGCGGTTCTGTTCGAATGTTTCCAATCTGGGAGTGGCGCTTGCCAAAGGAAATGGAATGCATGCTCTGGCTGAATCCTCGCCCAGGACTCGGTCTCAAGGAGCAGCTGGGACAGCAACAGTGGCATGTGGCACATATGAACATTGCAAACACTTGCACCAGCTTCCTCACAGCAGCCATTCCCAATGTATATTAAAGTTGGCGATCTGTTTTTGTTTGTGAGGGCTAAAAATGATGTCAACATCTCTCCATTCTCCTACTTCTTATATGACTTATGAAAAGAAAACAAAATATAAGCAAAACTTCTTTTCCACTTATGAAGAGATCTATTGCAAACAGCATGGGGAGTGTGATCGGCCCTTCTCTGCTTTGTCCTTTGAGCCGCTGCCTGATGATGATTTCCGTGTGATACTGTAGCTATTCCAGGCGTGGAACTTGGTCAGGAAAATAGTAGAATTCCAGAAGGAGAGAAATAATTCCTATTCTAAGGATTTTAGCACTTTTCAAGAGGGGGTATTTATATCTCTTTTTTCAATTAGCAAAATATAAAATTATTTTAAAACAATATAAGACAGTTTAGAAGTACCAGGGAAAGCAGTCATAATCATTGCTCCTATCTGAAGGTGGGTTTATGGCAGTGTTTCTCGATGTTTTTTTCATTAGCATCTACTCCCTCCCAGAGACTTCGTAGGGTTTTTTCCTGCAGTTGGCCCTTCTCGTGGAATTTTAATACCACAGGTATACTCTATATGCGTCGATGCATTGTATGCATACCTGTGCTTTATACGTAAAAAGAGTAAGAGTTTTTCATCCCCTCCCCCCAAAAGCAGAACCCATTTTCACTGCTCTGGGGTGTTCTTGCCCCATTGACAATGTTGAGTTACAATTTTAAAAAGATTTCTCGGGTATGCCTGTGTACAAATGCCTTCTTTATGCCTTATTCAACGAGAAACGAGGGCTCAGCGTTGTGGTGGTGTTTAAAGGACAGAGGTCTCCAGGGGTCAGACCTCCATAATGGCCTGCGGCTTTCTAGGGGACCCTGCCTCAGTGATTCTGTGAGCATCAAGTTCACATTCGGAGGAATTGCCAAATCTTGGAGTGGTTCATCGATTATCTGATCTATCTTAGTTGAGGACAAGGTGAAAGAGATAGGAGAGAGATGGGAACAGAATTTTTGTTTTAAAGACATTATAAACACTGTAATTCTCTTTAGATCTGACCTTTGGTTAAGTCTGTGTTTTCAGACTTGGTCACTGTTGCCCAAGCGTTAATCATTTTCGGCTATTTGACAATTCTCCTATGGAAGTTATAGGAAGGACTATGTTTCTTCTATGGGAAATACCATGACAGCTTTCATGTTCCATGTGGAAAAGAACGTGTTATTCACCCAAGCTATGAGAACATAGCCCTCATAGTACTTCCCAATAAAGGTCAACAAAATACATGCGCTAATTAGGAGTATGGTGGATGTATATTTTAAAAAGTTTCTGCAACTTTGTAGCTGTAAAGAAAATCTCTCTTAAATCAGAATTTACAACATATCCTATTAACTTTTCCCATTGCTAATGATTATTCAGAAATGCGAACAACATATTGTTTTGGAAATTTCTACTAGCACGGCATTTTTAGGAGCTGTCTTTTATAGAAGTATCAGAGAATCCTGTTTGTGACAGGAACGTGCTCTGTCTCCATTCAGGACCTAGAGCAATTGGAAGGTTTTCCAATCCACTGTCTACAGATATCTGCCTGTCTAAAGTTCAGGGTGTCCTTGACCAAATACACAGATAAGTCGTATTTATGTGTACATTGTTTTGCCTTCTCAGAATACTTAAAATTATGATAGTTTTATGCCATTTCTGTTATTTGATGTAATATGAGAAAAATATCTTTATTTTCTCTCTCTAAAAGTTGAAACATCATAGTCAAAAATATAAATCTTGGAAATAAAGTTAGTGTTCCTATGTCAGAGAATGGTTAACATACTTGATAATGGAATTCCTAAATATAGTTGGCCAAACTATGCTCCTATCCACTAACCTAAAATGTGACAGTTATAAAATGCACATTTATCTATTAGTTTCCCAGACTTCAATTTTTCATAGACCACCATCATGATTTTTTTTGCATTTACATGCTATCTTTATTCCTATTAATATTTTACATATATCAAGTCACCTAAAACATTTTAGCAAAAGCAAAAATAGAGTGAAACCATGGTTTCGATGTACTAATTATAGATTTTCTAATGCACAATAAGATACACACACACATTTTAGAAAGGGCTTGCTAGTGTATGACCTGAAACATCCCTCACAATGAGGTGGTCCCAAATCAGCCTCTGGACGCCGGGGCTGAGGATGCTGTCTCCAGGTTTTTGCCCTGTGCTGTTTGGCCCTTTCACTCCTATTTCTCATCACCTGCCCACCACATGGTGACAATAACAGCGACTGCTTCACAAAGAGAGCAGACACAGAGAGAACTGATAATAGGCAGCGTTTATTACAGAAAATTGATAGATAAAGTTCACTTAGGCTCCTTGTGTGCCAAGCACCGTGTCTCTATAATGTCGTTCCTGAGTTCTCACCGGAAAGTAGAGACCACACCTGAGACCAGGGCACGCGTGCAGGTGGCTTGTTTCGGGAACGGACCCGAGGGAATAGGAATGGGGGCCTGCGGAGTGTGAAACAGGGAAGGAGGGAAGTCCCAACAAGGTTGCGTTGCCAAGCTGACCACTTAGAGCAGGAGGACCTCAGAGCTGCCCGCCTGTAGGACTGAAGGGGCCACTGATCCAGCAGGCACCGTCCCCAGTGGTCAAGGGGACCCGTGGGAGAACTAACCTGCTGGTGTTTGCAGTTGCACATGCATAAGTTCCAGTTCCCACCAGGGTCCCGCAGCAGTGCCAGAGAACCCTGAAGAGAAGGCAAGATGCGGTGGCCCTGGGGTGAAGTACTTTCAGACTACACCTGCATGGGGCTGCTTGCCACTGCAAAAGCTGGCGGAGCCGTGGGCGAGACCGTGTGAGGAGGACAAGGAGAGGTGCACACATTCTGATGCGTTTCATGTCTCACTGTCAGCTATGAGGTAGGTACTATTGTCTCCATTTTACAGGTACAGGAGGCTTAATTAACCTGCCCAAGATCCACATACAGTAGCAGGTGGAGCTGGGCTTTGAACCCAGTGGTGGATCCCGAGCTTGCTCTCTAAACCAGCAGTGAGCATTGCCCTGGCCACACCTGGCTTCATGCCTCCCAGTCAGATAACCTGTGCAACATAGACCCTGGGGGCAGGAGCTGTAGCTTCTGGTCCTGACTCAGGGGAGTTCTTTAAATTCTAGTGCATTGACGGCGTTAGGATGATATGTGTTCATTTGGATACAAATGTAAATATCTCCATGACTCATGGCTTCGTCCACTTGGGGATTCTGATGCGTGTAGGTGATGGTGGCGTTTCCCTAATGAATGGGGTCCCTGAAGGCCTATGCTTTGGCCTGCCGGTTGTGACTCAAAGATTAGGAACCTTAATGCATAGATCTGAGGGACATCGGAGGTAAGCTCATCCAAATCCTTCCTCGAAGGGGGAACTCAAAGTCCAAGAGAGGTTAAATGGACTTGCCCAGGATTCATTAGAGTCTAAGTATTCATTTAAATCTTTACGCCTAGATACTATGTTAATTCACTCAACAAATGATTACCGAGCCCCTACAGCGTGAAAGACACCGTGTTGGTTCTGCTGGGATCTCCAGCAATGCTTGCCAAATATGACTCTGGTTTGGAGGATAAATACTTGAAAGCCAAAGACACAAGTGGTTTCACTTATTGTGGTCACTGATGGTCTCAAAAAGAGGCAGCATCTGACGGAACAAGATCGTTTCTCTAAAAGGTAAACTAGGATACATACTCCATTTGTGCAGTGCTATTTGCCTCTAAGAGAGATGGTCTATGTTAGGATGTCCTTTTAGGCTACTTGGCAATCCAAGTTATTTAGAAACTTAAAAACTGATAATGACAAATGTTAGGTCTCATTTCTTTTCAGCCTTGTAGAATGAGCATGTTGGATTGTTATGATAATACAGGTGAGCTTTTACAGTCTTGAAGTGGTGTTTGCGTGTTACCTATTTAGGCTTCTAACTTGAGCGTATTTATTTTTTTACTGACTTATTTGACAAATATGTGAACAGTCTTCACTATGTAGTGGACCTGGTTTTAAGTACTTCGCAAATATGAACTCAAACCTTGTCAGGCGCTCAGGAGGCAGGTACTCCCCTGAGTGGCTTGATGGATAACAATAGCGGTCACTAACATTTATGTTGTGCTGATGGTGCTCCAGGTGTTGTGCTAAATGCTTTTCATACCGCGTGTGTTAATCTTCACAACGGCCCCATGAGTTGGTATAATTATTATCTCTGTTATAGATAAGCAAACTGAGGCCTAGTGAGGTTAGAAACTTGGCCAAAGTTATGCAACTAGATAGCACGTTATCTCTTTCAGAATGGATTAGCTTGCCCGACATATGAAACAGGTACTTAGTTTTAATTGTAGAGATTTTAACTTGGCTTTTTAAAAAAAGAATTTATTTGTTACAGCAGCTTTAGGTTCGCAGCAAACTTGAGGGGAAGTTTGTGCAGAGATTTCCTGTACGACCCTGCCCCACACAAACACAGCCTCTCCCGCTGTCAACATCCTCCACCAGAGGGGGACGTTTGTCACAGTCGATGGACCTACATCATTATTGCCCAGAGTACATAGTTTACATTAAGGTTCACTCTTGGTGTTGGACATTCTGTAGGTTTGGAGAAATATATAATGACGTGTATCCACTGGTATAGCAATTCGAAAATTAAAACACGTAAAAATGAAACATTAAGTATTTGAAAATAAGCTGTTATCACTGATGAATTTTCTAAAGACAGTTTATGCACATGATCTGAAGTATGTTTCAAACATGGTCATTGTTTTGGTTATTTGCTTGGTTTCTTTACGCAAATACAGCCAGACTGGGTAGATAAAAGGGTCCAGTGTCTTTGCCGCCACAAACTGAGGTTTTTCTCTGGAACTGTGAAGTAACGGCGACCTCCAGTGGGAAGAAGTTGCAAAACGTACTGTGGCCACGCAGTGAAGTTAGCATTCCAGGCTAATCCTTCCACTTGGTGAAACCAATGTCAGTCAGCTGGTGCTCAGCCTGAGGTTCGTGGACAGGAGGCAGCCAGGAAAGGCTACATTGGAACTAATGAATCCTCAAGCATATTCAATAATGTTGGACGATTATAAACTAAATGATGTTTGTCAGCATGCTCTAAAATACTTTATTGTTTTATTGTAAAATGCATTAATGGTTTTTACATGCTCAGTCTTTTATTAATCATAATTAAGTCATGACTGCCGAATGGAATTGACATTTCACCAAAGACAGATCAGGAAGGTGGGAAATCCAAAGGCTCCCCTGTTTAGCTTTTCATAGTATTGGGTGCTTGTTATTTTTGCAGGTTTGCCTACTCACACATGTCTTGCCTAGTGACGAGAAGTTGCAATGTGGGACATTTTTACTGTACAGTCTAGTTTCACATAAGACCACAGCTTGAATTTCATTTCTGCCTCTTCCTACCTGCATGGCAGCATATTATTATATTTAGCCTCGCTCAGCCATTTCCTCAACTGGGCTTAATAGTAGCGACCCCACATGATTGCTGTATAAAGCAGTTAACCCAGTGCTTGGCATACAGAAAAAATACGCTCAATAAATCAAACAATACACTTTTACTATTAATGGCAGCTAAACTGCTTACACCACTCTGGTCATCTTTTCTGTGGCCCAATCTCTTTCCTGCTAAGAGCCTCACAGACCTCACTTCCTGAAGGAATTTTCTCCTTTCGTGTCTTTCCATGCCGAATTTCTTTCTGTGGGTGCATGTTGCCACATTTCCCAGTGCCTGGGCAGGCATCCTGGCATCTTGCTGTTGCGCCGCCTCAAGCTATGGACCTTCCCTCCTTCCCTGTCATATCCCGTCAGACACCACATTCTGCATGTGACTCCCTGAAATGTGTTGTACGCCTCCCTTCTCATGCCCACTGACAGAGCAGCAAAGTGTGTTCACTTCCCCAGTGTCATCTAAGGAAGTGTACAGATAAGACAAGTTATCAGCAGAAACTGTGAAGAGGGAGAAAGGAACTGCATCCAGTCCAGAGTGAATAAGATGCCCAGCTACTACCAAGATCGTAGATGTGAAGACACCTGGGAAAGTCAGAAGCATTAAGCAATGCTTAATGGTAGGATCACATTATCTGATGTGCATAAGAACTACTCAGTATGCCAGGGGAGCCAGGGCATGCATGGCTAGTTCAAGCCTGATGCAGATAGAGTTTACAAAGATTTATAAACACTGCAGTTATCAAATTACGATAATTACTATTCCATATGACAAAGGGGACAGGAGAGATTCCTCTGGTGTCCTGTCCAGAGCCTTTGTCTCTTGATATTTCAAATGGTGAGCTACTAGACTTACCTAGCTATTCGATGCCACAGCAGAAGCCACATTCTCCACTTTCCACTCTCTGTCCTGTTGGCTGAGAAGGCCACATATACTTTGTCACATAGCTGTGTATTCAAATGAAATTAGCTGGGGATGTAGGAAGAATAGAAAGTCACCAGGCATAATGTCTAGCTCTTAAGCTAGGATAATGGTTTACAACTGAAACCCATCAGAGTCTACTTCCAGTCATTGCGTTTTAATACTGTGTTCTTGTATGATCAATTTCATGTGGGATTGTTAATATTATTTTCCAACACGTAATATTAGAAACTTTCAATGCAGGTTAGAATATTAAAGGCTCCGAGAGATTTCTGTTAAAACAACAGGTGGATGCTGTGGCACACACCTTAGTCTCGGCTACTCAGGAGGCCCAGGAGTTAGAAGCCAGCATGGGCAACACATCGAGACCCCATGTCTAAAAACAACAACCAAGAAAACAAAACCCTTTTAAACCAAGTACATGGGAAGCATTCAGTAAATGTTAACTCATATCTGTAAGATTATTAGCACTATTATTTATCCTAAGAGCTTTCAAAATTTATTTGACCACTGACCTTGTCTGTTTCCTGACTCATAATTAACATTTTAGGGAGCTGTGAAATGTGCTTTGGTGAATGCTGGTTTAGCCTGGATCAATTATTGAGTTTGGTATCAAAGAGGCCCAAATTCAAATACCCATGGGACCACTTACCAGCTCTGTGACCTTAGTCATTTAACTGTTCTGAGCTTCAGTTCTCAGTTCATTAAATTGGTGTAATATTGCCAACCTTGCAGGATTACTGGGGAGATTAAATTAGGTAATTTGTCTGTTAGCAAGTGGCTCAGTGCCTGGCACAGAGATGTGACCCAAAAGCTTAAGTTCTCTTCCCACTTCTTTATTTTTCCCCATACCTGTCCTCCTTCTCCCTCCTCTTCTATGCCTTTT
The DNA here is from genome assembly GCF_000956105.1 of Propithecus coquereli. NCBI lineage: Eukaryota > Metazoa > Chordata > Mammalia > Primates > Indriidae > Propithecus > Propithecus coquereli. The sequence goes on from NW_012149219.1 coordinate 543,214, forward strand.
GAAACCCTTCAAGGCCAGATTGAAACCCCACCACAGTTGATTCATTTGACTTCCAGTGTGCACGGATTAGATCATCCTTTAAATACACTGTTTCCATACCCTGTGCTAGGCATGTGGATGGTTTTGGAGTCCTTCATGACATTGTTATTTCACAGGTGTGGCCCTTGGTCCTAAACATGTGGAGCTCCTCCTGCAGGGATCCTTGCCTGTGTTTCTCTGTGTCCTTCACATGAGGCATGTCCATTCTCATGTGTGTTATTGGTTATCACTAATGCATTTTAGGTATAATTTCATATTTGACGTCTTAGGAGTGAGGATAATGGTTAATGTACTTATTGCAAATATTTAAACAAAGTAATAAGCAGGGCCAACCTCCATATAGAAGAATATTTGGAATAATACAGAGTTTGTATATTTCCCCCCATAGCTTCCATGAGGACTTGAGTGGAATTTTAATTGTTTATAGACTGGTAGAATCAAATTTGAGAGGTTAGTGGGGTCTGACAAGCCCCAGTTTTCTTCATTTACCCTCAGAACAGAGTGTCGGAAATGAGAGAAAAATACCCATAGTTCTGAGTGCTTTCTGCCCCCTTCTGAAGAATAAAGCAATTTGATTCTCTTAAGTCAAGATCTGTCTGCTAACTTTCACTCTGAAGTGACTCTAACAGGGAAAAGTGTTTGTAATGATAGCCAAGAGGCAGTGCCCAGGTTCTGAAGTTTCTTTTGCATTCATCCAAGAGAGGGTAACTTAATTGTAATATAGTTTTGTTTGTTTGTTTTATATATTCTAGGCTTTGACAGTTGCTATTTTATGTAGATGCAAAAAGGCCATTCACCACAAGCTGGACTCTTACTACTCACGGAGTAGTTCATGCCCCTCGGAGTCAGCACCCCTTCCCTGGGAACTTGTCACACATGCAGGCTCTCAGCCCCACCCCAACCTGCTGCACAGGAATCTGCATTTTAACAAGGGACCTGGTTGATTCGGGAGCACATTAAAGTTGAGAAGCACTAGAATATTTGTTACCCCTGCAATTGAAAAATGAGGGGTCAAAATTTACTTCAAAAAAACCGCTGAGGCTGGACGCGGTGGCTCATGCCTGTAATCCTAGCTCTCTGGGAGGCCGAGGCGGGCGGATTGTTTGAGCTCAGGAGTTCGAAACCAGCCTGAGCAAGAGCGAGA
>NW_012149219.1:544446-555216 GCF_000956105.1 Propithecus coquereli
TTCACTCTGAAGTGACTCTAACAGGGAAAAGTGTTTGTAATGATAGCCAAGAGGCAGTGCCCAGGTTCTGAAGTTTCTTTTGCATTCATCCAAGAAAGGGTAACTTAATTGTAATATAGTTTTGTTTGTTTGTTTTGTATATTCTAGGCTTTGACAGTTGCTATTTTATGTAGATACAAAAAGGCCATTCACCACAAGCTGGACTCTTACTACTCACGGAGTAGTTCATGCCCCTCGGAGTCAGCACCCCTTCCTCGGAACTTGTCACACATGCAGGCTCTCAGCCCCACCCCAACCTGCTGAACAGGAATCTGCATTTTAACAAGGGACCTGATTGATTCGTGAGCACATTAAAGTTGAGAAGCACTAGAATATTTGTTACCCCTGCAATTGAAAAATGAAGGGTCAAAATTTACTTCAAAAAAACCACTGAAAGAAAAATAAAGGTAATATTTGCTACCACAATTGTGAATATATATTTATATAAATCATATTCATATGCCTATCACATATATGCACACATATATATCTAGACTATATGTGTGTAGTGTATGTATGTGTATATATTGTTTATATAAAAATATATATTCTCCCGGGAGTCAGGCTGTTCCTTGGGAACTGGGCAGTACCCTTTCTTGAACATTTTGAAAGCATATTTTCCTTGATAAAATAAGTATTTCTAATAATAGTTCTTTCCATTAGATTTTTCAGACAGACAAAACATAGAGCTTGTCCTGCAGCCAGTCAGATAAGCTGGGGCGAGAGGACGTGTGGAGTGGCAGCACGCCCCGCCTGCCCTGGGGGGGGGGGGCGGGTCACACAGTCCCCTGGGAGTTCCTTGCCCATTGGAAGGGTGGTGGCCCTGTGACAGACGCTGACAGACTGCAGCATGGAAATTCCTTGTCTGCCCTCGTCGGCGGAGAAGCAGGCGGTTTAATCGAAAGCCGTGATTGTGCTGGATAAAGGGACATGGGTTCGTGGGACTTGATCTTGTAGCTGAATTATTTCTGCCAGGGGCTTGCTACTGCGGATCTGAGACACGTGTGTGTGTGGTGTGGACAAGCTGAGTCCCACTGCATTCTGCAGGTTGTAGGATGGCTTTTTGTTCACAGGTTCCCAGGGCAAGTGGAAAGGTCGCTGGTGTCTGGAGTTTGTGAGTCTATCTGGGCTTTGCCACTCACTTTAGATAAGTGACCTTCCTTTGAGCAAGTCGTGGGCTGCTCTGATATTTATAATTTATTTATCAAGGTAGAGAACCTTTGAAGGTAAGAATCACCTGGGGTGCCAGGTATGTGTACAGATTCCTGGGCCCCTCTAGAAACCACCGAAGGCAGCGCAGTTTCCATGAGTGGAGCGTGGGAATCTGTGCTTGTAACAGCCCTCTAGGGGTTCTCATGAGAAGGGCGGTTCGCACTGTTCTAGGGAAGCCACTCGATTGCTGTCGGGTGGACTTTCCTTCTTCATTCTTCTAAACCTGCTCATGTCAGGAGATGCCAACTGGCAGCTGCGAAGATGATGTGGTGTCATTGCTGGGGGTTTGTTAGACTGTAAAAAGATATTAAACTTTAAAATATTTGCCCTTGCTCTGGACTGACTACTCATTATCCCTAGCTCTTACAGTTAAGTTAGTCTTGTGGTCACTTACGTTTCCTCACCTGCAGAATAGGGCTGACAGACGAGAATACCCGCCTCTTACATGGGTCTTTGTTCCGAGTGACTGCTGCATGCTTGTGAGCTGTTGTTATACAGTTTCTTGCTCCTCCTGTTGGCTTGGTTTCTGAGGTCTCTTGGTCTCTGGAGATAATGAATTCATGGAAAATTGTGGGAACTACAGTTTTTATGTACATATTTCCATTTCTACCATGACCCATCTGTCTTTGCATCAGCTGCATTAAGACTGAAATAAACGTTTTGTGGGATTAAAAACTGGGTTCTTGCATACCTGGTTGAGTCAGAAATCTTTCTCTGATAGAGCGCTAGCTTCTTTCACAGTTTGATGTAAGAGATGAAATATGTAGTTGAGGTAGCAAAAACAGATTTCTGCAGGATAAACCCAACAGATTAAAAACAATTCAAAAATAGGAACGGTATAATACAACAGTTTACAGAAGAATTGAGTTGAGAATCATTTTGCTCTATGTGAAGACAGGTAAAAAGATCTTTCTCTGCCTGAGTAATGATAATAAAGGAAACCTTCCTGGAATCTGCTGGAGATACTGAATGAAATCCAACTCCAGCGTTCTTAGCCCTAAACACGTCCACAAATAGACGGGGAGAGCAGATGGGGACAGAGGGTCAGGGGAGGATGTGAGGGAAAGAATGTTTGGCAGAAACTGCTGAGACTGGGTGGAGGGGAGCCCGGACTCCCACAGCGTGGGGCCACTCTCGGCAGCAACAAAGCACAGTCCAGTCCCTTTGGTCTTTCCTGCAGAACCCTCTTGACTTGCAGTTTTATGGTGTTAGTGGAGACTCAGCAACCTCCCGGCATGTGGAGCCAACACCCCCACTGGACTCCATGAGCGTCACTGGGTCTCGAGGGTCATTCAGACCTGGCACAGTGTGGCATCCCAGGGCCACTGCAGAGCTGGCCAGTGACCTCTGTCAGACCAGGGTCCCCTCAGGCAGACTCCGGGGGTGGGCGTGCGTGCGGGCCCAGGTGGGAGGTTCTGTAAGCTGAAGTACAAGGACTTGTGCTGTTGTGCTCAGGCTCCTTCGAGAGGATTTGTTGAGTGCTTCCTAAGTGTCCAGATACCCACTAGGATCTCTAGAGCAGGCCGAGGAGATGGAGCTTACAGTGCCCATCGAGATTAGCTGTGGGGCCTCTGTAAATCTCTGTAGCTTGCTGAGACTGTATTTGAAATGTGGGTTGATGCTATGGCTCCCATCCGGGCTGCTGTGTGGGATAAATAGATGCTATGTATTAATATAAAACGCTCAGCACTGTGCCTGGGTGTTACACGTCGGCACTCAATAAATGGTAGCTATTTAACAATCATTACTAGTGATATTGTTACTGTTACTCTAGAAGTTTATCATTTCCTGGTGATAGAAATGTCTGACTGAGTGAATCAGGAAGGAAGCAAACTGGAAAAACCCAGCATGGGTCTTGGGGACGGTCCCCCTGCAGGTGGGTTCTGCAGGTGTGCAGGCTGGCCGGCCCGGGCTGACTCCCAGGTCTGTTCAGGCTTCCTGTACTGTCATTTCAGCTTGTGCAGAAGCAGAGTCCTCCGAGCCCAGACAGCCACCTGGCTGCGGTTGGTGGCCCCACTGTGGAGAGGGCTCAAGCTGGGGCCATCTATTTTAATGGCTACCTGGGACTTGCTGCCACTTGCTCTTCTTTACCAGTCTCCTTAAAATTCTGAATTTGGAGCCAAATCTCCAGGTCTTTTTGTAATAAGAGATAAACTAGGCATAGAAAACTGGAATCACAGCAAATGGCATTTATTAATTTCACCAATATTCATTAAACATCCGGTGGGTGGGTGTCAGGTGAATGGGTGGGGGAGGATGGATACGTGGTGAATAGAAGAAACAGCCCCCCGTGTCCCTAATCTTAGAGTGAGGCCAGGCAATTGACAAGGGTGCTGAGGGTTAGGACAGGGGCAGAAGTCCAGAGCAGGGGATTTGACCCAATCTGTCGGGATTCAGGAAGGCTTTTTTGAGCAAGTGAAGCTCCAGTCTGCACGTGGAGGATGTTCAGGACTGATGCCAGGGCAGCATGCAGGAGGCGCTCAGCAAAGATCTGGCTGGGAGTGAAGGAATGTGGCCAGGCAGGGAGAGGAGAGTGGGCGGCAGGCATGGTCCGTGGCCAGGTGACTTTTCAGACCCACCTACCTACAGTCCAGAGAGAGTGGAGCCTCTCAGCCGGCCCCGGAGCTGAGACACCAAGGGGCAGCCCGTCCCCACCCTCTTGCCAGGTTCCAGCTCCTTGTAATATTCCTACCATTTTTTGTCACCCCTAAAAGTTAATTCTGGTAGTTCCAGTGTTCATTCCTGGGACTTCTTAGAAATGAAATTATGCTTGGTGCCATTTCCCTTCCTTCTGAAATTACTATTGCTATATTTTTAGTATGTTCTGAAGGAGTGAAAAGCATTACTTTCCTCTAGTTTTCCATATAACCTCTTCTGATGACTACCCCTTTTAAAACTTTTTTTTTTAAAAGGCTACCCAGCCTGAATTAGCTTTTCTGTAAGAAAAGGTCTTTCGTGGTTTATAAATTTTAATGCAGGATGCTAACTGCCAGGATATTTTTGGACTACAACCAGGGGTTTGAGCAGCCTCCTGTAACGGATGAAACGAGGCCAGCCTGAGCTGCACCTGGACACAGTGGTCCTTTCATCCTTCACATTCAAAGTCATGACACCTCCCCGTTTCAACCTTAGGACATCAAGAATTTTCTTTTAAAACTCGTTTCCTGGAAATAGGTCTTTGCTGTGCTAATGGATAATTTTTCACTTATATTTTTTTAAGGTGCATAAATTCTATTTTTTCCCTTTTGCAAATAAGGAAAAAAAACAGGGTGTGGGGGGGCCATGGTAAGCGTCTCCTCTGTGTTACATAGTACAGGCTGTTACTGTCCTGGATTTTAAAATGTTTCATTAGCAACGAGGGATTCCTACACTGCCCTATTCATTCCCTCTTCCTCCTCAGACACTGCACTGATTATTTTGACTAGAAGTGCTGAGTAAGAGAATATTGCCTGAAAATTAGCCTCTTAAGTGAGTGCCAGCGGCTTGAAGCACACGGGGACCTGCTCCTATAGCTATGTAGAGTCCCTCATTCAACACTGCAATGAAGGACAGCTGGATTTGAGACTTTACTCTGCCCGTGTTTTCTGTACCCTTTTCTCCCTATGCTGAGACATTCTCCTGGAATGCGGGGTGACTCCAAGCTGGCAAAGCATAAAATTGTAAAAAGTGCTCCCTTGGGGGTAGGAGATTGACAGGGACATCCTTCTGCATGCCCTGTGGGCTTCCATCTTGGCCAGCTGTTGAGGCTTGTCGGAGAAGAAAAAGACGTCCCCTCCCCGGTCCTAGCCAAGGGAGCTGGGCTTGCTTTCCGTCCCTGCTTCCTCCGGGGGCTGCTCTCCATGGCGCGTGAACTCCCTGGCACCTTGCTGGTGGCGTCCCCCGCACTCTGTTCTTAGCCCCCTGTCCACTCATTCTTGCTGAGCCCCTGACATTTTATTTGGGAGACTACAGATAATGGTGTTTTGAAGGAAATACAGAGGGGTTTTTGGCGAGGCAATTTTAAGATTGCCAAATGCGTTTCTGCCTGGATGGTGGGAAGAAGTTGTCTTGAGCCTGGTGGTCCTGCTGGGAGGAATTACTGGAACGTCCCTTCTCGGTTGTGTAAATGAAAAAGAATCCCAGCAGCCACACCTCTGGACAGGTTCTAACGCAGTCCTTTGTAGGTTGTCAGAAACCTCTCCCCTGATGGTCTTGGTGTGTAAATGCTGCAAAATGCCCCTGAGGAGGAGCCTCAATGGAAGAAACAAAATGAGACACTCACCCGCTTCCTAGTGAGGTTCAAAGTTATTAAAATACATCTGATGAACTACAGCCTACAGTGCAGAAAGCATCCCAGGAGGACTGATGAGAGGCGATCCGTGAGGGAGGCTGGCCCCCGCTGCAGGCAGGGTCCAGGGTGGGGCAGCTGAGAAAATACAGACGCCCTGGTGAAACTGGGATGTCAAGTAAACGGTGGATCATTTTCAGTATAAATATGTAATATTTGATACATACTTACACTAAAAAGTTATTTGTTGCTTATGTGACATTCAAATCTCACTGGGCATCCTGTATTTTCATTTGTGTGGCCCCAGGGCATGGCCTGGAAGTGAGGCTGGCACCTGATGTGTGCTTTGTAACTGTGGCTTTGCACGAGTGTGAGCCAAAGAGCTGAAATCAGGAGCCCAGCCGTGAGCACGGTTGGTGGACTGTGGCCCAGGAGGGAGCGGAAACATCTTTGAACCATCGTGTTGTGCGTATGAACAGCAACCAGCAACGGCTTCGTTCTGCTGCTGGGCGCTGCCACAGAGGCTACTCTAGTTTGGGTTCCTTTGCACCACTCCTGCCTTTCACTGTGTCTTCTCATCTTTGGTGATGGCCTAACAACCCAAGCATGGCTTCTGTCTCCTCTAAGTTGGAGTGACGAATTTTCTCAATGGCTGAAAGGAGCGCACAGCAAGGATGGAATTTACTTAAGCAGACACCTAACACTGAGATCTGGTTTCACGCCAACTCCTTACCTACAGTCTAAAAACACTTGCAACCATTTCCTGGCAAGATGGCCAAGGCTCTGTGGGCCCAGGGCCCCTTCCCTCCTCTCACCTACTACGTCTTCTCTGCTTTTCATTACGTCTGTCTGTAACCTGAAACATTTTACTTTTTTGGGATTCTGCTGTTAGAAAATGGTCTCAAGACCTATTTTTAGACTTTAATAAGCTGTATACATTTCCTGAATGCTTTGGATATGTGGACTATTTCATAGCCTTTTTAGATACATTTTAATGCCCCTTACCTTTGTGAGATGTTTGGTGATGTGTGCAACTGTTGGTGAGAGAAGCCAGCCAAGAGGGAGGGCTGAGAGCAGTGCCATTGGCTGCTGCTTGCTCCTTGGAAAACCCTCCAAGTCTCTGTCTTAAAGATCAGAGACCAGGAGTGCTCACCCTGCTGCTTAAAAACAGACCTTCCAATACTGAGCTCGTTCCATGCTGGAATAGCCTGAAAAAACAGGGAGCTCGGATGACCTTTTGTCAGGGATATTATAACAGAAGGTTAAATGCGATACACTCACACACCCCTCCAAACTGTAGGATTCTTTGATTTTTAAAAAATATTGACTCCTGATGTACTTTCAGTTTTGATGTATATTCCCCCAGAATACATGCGGTTATTTAAAAAAATGCTCTACCTATCAAGATTTAATTTAAAAGATAAGTTCTTAGCTACAACATATTCATATTTATATACAGTTTTACTATGCTTGAGTTGTGTTATGAGGTTTTAACTCAGAAAATTGTGTTTCTTGAGTTGTTAGAATATGAGGCTCTCCCTGTCACATGCTCTTGATCATCAAGACATTTGCTGATTTTCTATTTGTGTGCTGCAGGCTGCGTACAATACTTAGAAACTGAGACAAACATGGTGGGCTCTGTGTGCACGACATCATGACAAAACAGACCCTCAAGATATCCTGCAAATGATGAGTTTGGAGTAGGCTCAAATGGCCTGGACATTTTAGCAACTGACCATGAAGGTCTAAAGAATAAATTTCCGTCGTGTGGTTTTTACCTGGGGGAAAATGAAGCTCTGTTCTTTCCTTCATGGTTTCCCTTGCGGCTCTCGCTGACTCTTCACACTTCCTGTCCCCAGCGCAGAGCGGCGAGAGGTCCCCACGCGCCTTTCTGCAGGAGTTAGGACTTGGTTTCTCCTAAGCTGGATCCGAGTTGCAGGACTGCTTTCACAGCTCATGTGGATCTGAACCCGCTGTGATCCCTGTTGTTCCTTAGTGTGCCCCTACCCAGGGAAGTCCCCTGCTGGAACCCTAGGAGCAGGGACATCAGGAGATGTGGGTTTTGGTGATGACGACTAAGCACATGCTGGAATGTCCTTTATGTGTACAGCTCATCTGCAGCAGATGCTGGGTGAGGAGAAGGAATGTCACTTTGGCTACAGGGATACCGAAGGAGGACAAGGTCATCTTTAAAATCATCAGTCAATAGAGCTAGTGTGAAGGGCGTCAGAAACCGACAAAATCACCGTGCAGAAGATAACCAAGTTGTCTCAGAGCCCAGAAATAGTGAGGCCTCTGTGAATGCTAACAGCCTAATGAAGGGCGTCTGTCTAGCCAGAGGGGACTGGAGCCAGCGGTACCCACAGCCCAACCACGTCCACCTGAGCTCTTATTCAGGGTGCAAAAAGCCAAAACCATCAGTTTATGAGGTGTTCTGACGGGCCGTGAGCGAAGAGGATATACGGGAAATTGATTCTAAGTGAAAGTGCAAATGCAGACCCTGGGGTGCCAGTGAGGGCAAGAGAAGCTCAAGGTAATTCAGTGAGGGAGGGCCCCAGTGTTTTTGAGAGACCTTTGCATCTCTTGTATTTCCAAATATTTAAATGCCAAATTACTTGGGCAAATTTGTTTCAAATTAGGGTTTTAAAATAAACTTTTCCTGATGTTCCGCAAGGATGAGAAACAGAAAGGTTATGTTTAAAACTTTACTAATCTTAATAATTATCAACACTCACATAGGTTTTGTTTTAAATTCAAGCAGTGAAAATATGAGAAGCTGGTGTATCATTGAAAAAATTTGAATTATTAAGATGATACAATAGAGTCTCAAATGGTCGTGCTAAAAGTTAAGGCAAGCCATTCATAATGAAAACATTTTAATATAAAACACATAAAACATTTTGACATAAAAATCTTTATACTTTTCACATTCATTATACATAAAGAATCATAAAGTTCTGCAAAGCTTTTGGAGAGAAGCAGTCCTTACTCCTTCTGTCCCCATTTCCCACTCACCAGGGGTAAATATTTTCATTTGTTTTATCTTATTCTTTTGTTATTTACCTCCATATGTCTAAATAATATGCATGTGTTCTTTTTTCTTTTCCATATTTAGGCTTTTAAAATCGACTTCAGTAGAGAGAGAGATGAGGATTAGGTCTCTCTCATTTTTCAAACACACACACACACACATGTACACCTCTTTTGTGTCCTGCTTCCTGCCCCCATTCTCACGACATAATTATATCACAATTTTTGGTTAAATAAAAATTCAGTGTTTCAGTGACTGTGATTTTGAAAATATTGTTCATGACAGAGAGCTATGTGGAGCACTATTTTAAATTTTTATTTCTTGCTCAGTTTTTTCTTTTCCCTGGAGTTATTGGCTGCCTGATTTTTTAAACATTTTTTATTGTAAAAAATGCATCATGTATTAGAAATTCTATCAACTTTGTCTTCTTGAAAAAATTTCTCCAAGAAACTTCTGACCAATGTGGACCTCGTTTTAAATATTCTACAGTGGCTACCCTCTAAGTCTGAAGCACAGTCAGTATCAGGATTTCCACGCTCCCTCGGTCTGGAGACACTCTGCCTCCTGTGTTGCCCAGCCTCTGCTGGACACCTTCTGCTTTCCTTTCATGTTTTACTCCTTGTTTAGATGTCATACATCTTTTGTAGTTTCCTGAGAAATGGTGGAGGGTTGTAATAGTTTTGAGACCTTACGTTTCTGAAAGTGTCTTTATTTTACAGGCATATTGGATAGAGTTTATTTGGCCATGTAATTCTAGGTTGGAAATAATTTCTTTTCAAAATTTAGAAGGCACTGCATCATTGTCTTTGTTTTTTTTTAATTTCAAAATATTAAGAGGGTACAAATGTTTTTGTTACATGGGTGTATTGTATAATGCTGAAATCAGGCTTTTGGTGTGCCTGTGTTCATTGTGTTCATAGTGTTCATTGTACCCAATAGGTAGGTTTTTATCCCTCAGCTCCCTCTTACCCTCCCCGCTTCTTGGTTTCCAATGTCCTCTACATCTCTTTGTGCCCATCATTTAGTTCTCATTTATTAGTGAGCACATGTGGTGTTTGTTTTTCCATTCCTGAGATACTTCACTCAGGATAATGGTCTCCAATTCCATCCAAGTTGCCGTGAAAGACATTATTTCATTCCTTTTTATGGCTGAGTAGTACTCCATGGTCTATACATACATATTTTCTTTATACACTCATGAATTGATGGGCACTTAGGTTGATTCTGTATCTTTGCAATTGTGAATTCTTCTGTGATAAACATTTGGGTGCAGGTGTCATTTTGATAAAAAGACTTCTTTTCATTTGGGTAGATAACCAGTAAGTAGTGAGATTGCTGGATCGAATGGTAGGTCAACTTTTAGTTCTTTGAGGAATCTCCATACTGTTTTCTACAGAGGTTGTAATAATTTGCAGTCTCACCAATAGTACATAAACATTCCTTTTTCTCTGCATCCATGCTAGTATCTATTGTTTTTTGACCATTAAATAATGGCCATTCTGACAGGGTTAAGGTGGTATCTCATTGTGGTATCAGCTTGTATTTCCCTGATGATTAGTGATGTTGAACATTTTTTCATATGTTTATCAGCCATTTTTCTATCTTCTTTTGAAAAAATTCTGTTTAGGTCTTTTGCCCACTTTTTGGGAGTGTTTGTTTTCTTCTTGCTGATTTTTTTGAGTTCTTTGTAGATTCTGGATATTAGTCCTTTGTGGGATATACAGTTTGTGGATATTTTCTCCATTCTGTGGGTTGTCTACTTACTCTGTTGATTATTTGTTTATTGCATCATTGTCTTTCAGCTTTCATGTTCTTGTTGAGAAGTCCAAATAAGTTCAGAATCCTGATCCTTTGTATGTGACCTATAATTTTTCTCTCAGTAACTTCTGAGACCTCCCATTTGACCCTGTGTTGGGAAAACTTCCTGCCAGGATTGAGAACTTCTCTCCGTAAGTGCATGGCAAGCTCAGACCGAGGAAAGAGGCAGACCACTCCAGGTTCGTAGTTAGTCAAAGTTTTATTCAGGGAGAACTTACATATGAGGCAGTCTTGGGCGGCAGCAAGATGAGGTAGATCTCTGAGCTTGTAATGCATGCTTGTCTAACCTTTTATACCACAAAAAGAAAAGGAAAAGGGAAAAAAGAAAAAAAAGTCACTGATGATGTGTAAGCCATCCAGTTGCTTTCTTGATCTATTTACTTTCTACTAAAAGAGATTGTTT
>NW_012149219.1:555266-596017 GCF_000956105.1 Propithecus coquereli
ATATATGCATACACAAAGAATGCAATGCACACGATCCGAGAGATGGACACGCTTGAAACTCAGATTTGGGGAGGAGGGGAGGCAAGGGCAGCATACTAACCTAAACATCTGTACCCCCATAATATGCTGAAATAAAAAAAAAAAAAGAGATTGGATTTCCCACAATCTGGTTAACATTCCTAAAGGGGGGGATGGATATTCCGAACAGCAGCAGTTATCTTGGTCCTCCAGTAACTGCATCCTGCAACTCATTTTGAGGTCACATGCACAGGATACATTTTCACAGTACCCTGATTTTCTGAAATTTCAAAATGATGGGCCTATGTGGGTGTTTCATCCATGGTGCTTGGTGGGCTCTCAAGTCTTTCAGTCTGGGAAACTTTTTGGACAATTTTATGTTCTCTTATTCTTGTTCTGGAACTCCTATTATTTGCATGTTGGACCTCCTAGTCTAGCCTTAAATTTCCTACCATATTGCTTTTATTTTCCTTCTCTATATCTGTTGTTATGCTTTCAGGGAGACTTCTTCACTCTATCATGAAACCTTTCATTAAGTTTTCTTATCTACTGTTATAGTCTTACTTTACAAGAACTCCTTTTTATTCTCTGAATTTTTCTTTTATATAAATCCTGTTCTTGTTATGCAGATTTAATACATTTTGTTATTTCCCTGAGGATATCTATGAGTATTTTCTAAAGTTTTTCCCCTGCATGATCTCTGTTTTCTCCAACTTGCTTTGTTTCCTTACTTTTAATCTCTGTTTTTCACGTCAGAACAGTAGTCCCCAAACTTGTCTGTATATTAGAATCGCCTGGGAAATCTTTAAAAATTCTCAAATCCAGGCCTATTAAATAAATTATAATCTCTGGGAATAGGACATAGAGATGAGTACTTTTTTGAAGCTCTTCAGGTGAGCTTATGGAGGTTCTCTCTGTAGGGTAAAGTTGGTTCTCAACTCTCTCCTCTGCTTTCTTAAGACTTAGCTTTTTTGACAATACCTAGCTGATTAACACTTACTCATCTGCCTCTAGCTTCCAAATTCTATGACTGTTGTCTCCTCTCTTGTCTTTTTTGACTGTGTGTGTGTGTGTTCACCATGTTACAAATCCCTTGCATTATTTTAGTGGGGTTTAAAGAAGGAGCAGAGCAGAAGTACCACTAGGTAGGAGATGATACTTTGAGGAGGTGAGTTTTGAACTAGAGGGGCCCTATTGGCATATGTACACATATATCAGCAATAATCTTGACTTTATTTTTTCAAAAGGGGGACACTAGCATAAAACAACCCAAATCTTCTTTAAATATGAGAGCACTAGCATCATAGACAGTTACACAGTCAAACCTTGTGTAGTCAAACTTTACTAATTTATAATTAGTAGTATTGCACTTGGTTAAAATTTACCTTTGTTCTATTTGTCAGGGAAAGGATTTGAGTAAAAAGATTAGTGTAAATAAATTGCAGGTTGGTCGTTAACCTGGGTAAGAGAGAAAATATTCAAGGATATTATTAGAACTTACAGGTACAAAGAGAAACTAGTTCTTCTGGTTACAAATGCTGCTTGTTGACGTGAATCTCACATGGCACACACTTGAACCACATTTTATTAGCTACTAATTTGTATTGCCAAATTAACTGGACTGAAATAAAATCTGTGCTTCCTTTTAAATAAATGTCATGCATTTTTTGAACAGACTTCTCATCCACCTGAACTTGGAGTTATTGAGGGCCTATGCTAATAAAAATAACAGAAAGACAATTAATTATAAACGTCATTTATAATTAATAAGTCACTGAACTCAGCAAGAAATTCTAGAGCTAATAAAATGCCATGCATTTTCATAGCCAGTTAATACTAAATTATTTGACATAGTCAGTTCTGTAGCTGGGTGGGAAGTTACTGTATGTAATTGCTTTCAAAATCACAATTTTACCTGTGAAATGGTGGCTCTCTTTTGACTCTTTCAAGGACTATCATAAAACCTGGGGGGAAATTGTGCCTCCGCCTTCTGGTTCACAGAAGTGTCGTTGGTTTGTTTCTTTTTAATACTGTCCATTCTCCTTCGCACTCTTTCCCTCCTGTCCTCTTCCCTCCTTTCTCACTGGTAAACAGTCAGTGTGCTGGTCTTTATGTGCAAAGCTAACTGGAGTATTTTTTCCCATACGTGGGTGGTTGTGACTCAAGAATGTAACCCAAGATTTAGCTGCACATCCTGCCCTTTGCAGAGTACTTTTTGTTACGAGTGCTGGCTTTCCGTAAGAAGCCCAGAACTTTTGCTCAAGACCAACATCCCATTTTCACTCGCTCTTTGATAGCACAGTCTGTCTGCAGCAGCAGTTCAAAGTAAGGTGAGTGGGATGGTGGAAAGAGAATCACACTGTGAGGCCAGAGAACTGGCCTTAGGAAGTCACTTTATGGATCAAATGAGACTAGTGACTTTTAGCCTTACCAAAAGTGAAAAACCTCTTTCAAATGTGAAAGAAAAAAATTCACAGACTCCCTTATCATAGCATCTGTACTTCTGTTACTTCCTGTTGAGAAAATTCATGACTAATAACTATTTTTATTCAGTTATTCTTTTGAATAAATTTGATTCTTACTAATCATACCAGGATAAACATTTGAGCAACATACATCAGTAGTGCTAATATTTAGTTGGTATATCAATTAGGAATTACATGCAGCTTCCAGAAACAGAGCTTTAAGCATGGTGGATTAAATACACAAAGACTTGGGCCCTCACAATGAAGAAGTCCAGAGGTATTGGTTTATAGCCAAGATCACTGAGATTCTCTGGCCATTCCTTCACGATCCCACAGTGGCTGCAGGAGCTCCTGCCACATCTGCTTTTCCCACAGCTTGAAGAAGGAAGGGTGATGGAAGAACAAAGAGTTTTCCTTGAAAGCTTCTTATTCTTTTATGTATATAACTCCATGGCCACCCATCTGCAAAGGAGGTGAATGATGTAGTTTTTCAGCAGAGCACATTATCCAGGTATCCGTAGAAGAAGGGAGAAGAATATTTGGATAGGCTACTAGCGATCTGTGACTTGCTCAGTCTATACACAGTGCTGGGAGAGCATCCGGAATCATGGACGTGGGGGTGGGACGTTCTCAGCGTATGGATTGGAGACCACAGCGCCAGACGTCCGGGACTTCTTATGTTTCTAACACTATGATTCAATGAAGCTGCCATCTCGGGTGCTGAGTTTGAGGCGTTTCTCAGAGGAGGCGGCATGTAGCAGGGAAAAGAATACTCAATGAGGAGTCAGAAGATATGGATCCAAATCCTGAAGTATTGATCAGGAACTCAGCAAATTGCTTGACTTCTCAGAAGCTCGGGTTTTCCCCTCCAGAAAGGAAGTAATAATGTCTACCCACAGGTTTCCAGTGAGGACTGGATGATAGCATCTCCGTGCAGAATCTGAAACATGTAGGTGCTCACTCAACATGACCTTAAGTTGAGAAGCCCAGGGTTGCAGTGTAACCTCAGATTTGAGAACAGCCAGGGAAATGTGATCTGTAGGACTCTTACCTCTGAATTCCACTTAGTGAGTGCTGAGCCAGGCAGGTCATAGGTCATCTCCCGGTGCCCAACAGTCATACGGTAAATTCCTCGGTTCCCAACGCAGGTGTCGATTGGATTTCGAGAGGTGTGAGGCCTGCTGCATACCGCGTGTTGGTGCTCTGGAGGTCTGCTTAGGGATCTGCTTTATATTTCAGGATTTTCATTTTTTATATTAGCTCATTTACAGATGTTTGATCAGGTGTGAACTTCTACCAAGAAGACCATAAAAAAGAAATTTAACAAGTGAGTCTGAAATGCCGTATGAAGGGTCAGACTTTGCACAAATTACGTACTGGACTTTAAAAACGAACAAAGTTGCTCTTTCTTTTTCATTTCCTTGAGACACTCCTGGATGAAAGTTCAGGAGTTCGCCTGCCTGCTCTGGCTGCTGACCAGGTGGTTATACCAACCTGCCTTCACTCCTGCTGTTCCCTTTTCCTGCAATGTCCTTTTCCTCCTCTCCACCCGGCAAAACCCTGCTTACCAGGTAAGGCCTGGCTCAAGCAGCATCTCTGCTTTAGAGCCTTGATAACCCAGGACCCAGACGGAAGAAATCCCTCCTCTCCTGGTGTCGTATCTGTCTCCTCTCCTACTGCAGTAACATCAGACGTTTATCGACAGCTTACCGTGTGCCAGGCACTGTCCTAAGTGCTTCTCATAGATTTATTCATTTAATATTCACAAAACTCTGTCAGATAGGAACCACCGTTATCCTTGTTTTGCAAATGAAAATTGAGGCAGAGAGGTTAAGTAGTTTGCCCAAAATCACATGGCTAAGAAATGGCCAAGCCAGGATTTGAACCCAGGCTCTTTAACCAATTACGGTACAAACACAGTCACTATTTCAACAATGCATGTGTCAGTTTCCCCTACTAGGTTATAAAGAATTTTCTTTTTTTTTTTTTTTGAGACAGAGTCTGGCTCTGTTGCCTGAGTTAGAGTGCAGTGGTGTCAGCCTAGCTCACAGCAACCTCAAACTGCTGGGCTCAAGCAATCCTCCTGCCTCAGCCTCCCGAGTAGCACTTGGAACTACAGGCATGCGCCACCATGCCCAGCTAATTTTTTCCGTATATTTTTAGTTGTCCAGCTAATTTCTTTCTATTTTGTTAGTAGAGACGGGGTCTCGCTCTTGCTCAGGCTGGTCTTGAACTCCTGACCTTGAGCAGTCCGCCCACCTCGGCCTCCCAGAGTGCTAGGATTACAGGTGTGAGCCACCGCGCCCGGCCATAAATAATTTTCTGTCAGGGCTGTATCTTACTCCTCTGAGCATACCCAACTTTTATCTTGAATGAGTGAATTAGTGAATGAATGAATGAACATATATACACATGTACTTGCATGTTGTAACAAATTCAAACTACAGAAAACTCAAATGAAGAGAGAGTACTTTATGGCCCCAATTCAAGTTTCTGTCTCCACAATAAACACTGTTAATAGCTTCTTCTGATTTCTTCCAGAAGTTTTAATGCACATACCAGCACATATGCATTTTCCTTAAAGGATTTATCCAAACAGGATCACACTTAAACACATTCTGCTCATTGCTAGTGCGTACAGGTCTAAAGGAGATTATTTTCAGCTTAAAGAAAAATGAAAACCCCAAGAGTGGATGATTTGTGATGTACTGGTTAACTATGATACCTTGAACATTCCTTTAATTTTTGTGTCCATAAAAATAGTTGCTCTGACCACGTGGTAGTAACCTCAAATCCTTTGGGGGTGCAGGAAAGAAATAAGGAGAGAGATAATTATCTGTCTCACCCAACGTGCTCATCCACAGTGCTCAGAACCACTAATAGATTCTTCCTTCAGTTCGTGTTATTCTGCATTTACAAAGAAACATTTAATGGAGTTTTGTTTGTTTGTTTTGAAAAAGGTGGGAAAGGAACAGAGCACTTTGACCAGAGTGCGTAGGCTCGGAAGTCTTCCGGCAGCAGTCTTGGTGGCCCGGGTGGTGGCGTGTGTAAGGAGCCATGGCCTCCTGGGCCGGTACAGAACAGAGCCCATAAATCTTGGATTTTCCAAGGGACTGGAGTCTCACACATGTTCTGAGTCCTTTGACTGTGTAAACATTTCGTCTCCTCTGGCAGGGAAAACACCTTCATCTTCCATGTGGTCCAAATAGGCACCTCTCAGAAACGGGAGACAGCAAGAATTTCTGCGTGTGTGATCCCGAGAAGAGAGGAGCGTACTTGTCAGTGATGTCGAGCCTCAGCTGTGAGCTGGACGCTTGAGGCAGGACCAGCTCGCTCTTGGATGTCAGCTCTGAGTCAGATGCTTTTTGTGGAAACGCTCCTTTCCCTTTGAATTCCCCAGAAACGTGCAACCTGCTCCTCATGCAGCAGAGAAGTCTTCGCACCACACTCTTTGCCCAGAATTGTCTTTCTCCTCGGAAAGGTTCCAAACAACAACACAGAGGAAATTAGCTTCTGTGAATTTTTTTTTTAATTGTTACCATTTCATCCATTTTTTAAGTGTACCTGTCATTAAGTACGTTCATATTATTGTGCAGCCATCACCATCATCCATCTGCAGAACTCTTGTCGTCTTGCAAAGCTGAAACTCTGTCCCCATGAAGCTCTAACTACCCATTCCCTCTCCTCCCCTGAGCCCCTGGCAGCCCCTATTCTACTTGCCGTCTCTGCTCTAGGAACCTCGTATGAGTGGGATCAGTATTTATCCTTTTGTGTCTGGCTTATTTCACTTAGTGTAATGCCCTCCGGTTCACCCACACTGTAGCATCTGTCAGAATTTCCTTTCTTTTTAAAGCAGAATAATATTCTGTTGTGTGTATGTGTCACGTTTTGTTTATCCACCATCTGTCAGCACCCCTGTGTTGTTTCCACCTTTGGCTATTGGGAATGATGCTGCTGTGCACATAGGTGTACGAATAGCTCTTTGTGTCCTTGTTTTCAATCTCATGGGCGTGTACGCAGAAGTGGAATTGCTGGGTCCTATTCTGCGTGTAGTTTTTAAAGGGACTTCCCTACTGTTTACCATAGCAGCTGCACCATTTTGCATTCCCACCACGCCAGCAGTGTACCAGCATTCCAATTTTTCCAATCCTTGCCAGCATTTGCCGTTCAAAGTTTTTTGTTTTAGTTTTTTTTGACAGTAGCTATCCTGATGGGTGTGAGGTGGTATTTCACTGTGCTTTTGGCTTGTATTAGTTTTCACCCAAGAAAAATCATTCTTCATCCTGGGTTTGAGTGGGAGTGGCCATGACTTATTTATGTTTTAAAGAGGAATGTTAAAAAAGCCAGTGTCTCTACTGAATGGTAGCTCAGGGAAAATTTTCCAGTCTGTGCTTAGGCCTAAATATGGGATACGACCTTTAAAAGGTACTGGCTGTGCCACCTGGCCCTGCTGGTCCTTGGTGACCTCCCCAGGGGACGTCTGACAGTTGAGTCTTGTCCTGGCTAGTGGGGTGGGGAACTCTCTCTCTCTAACATAATACCAGTGGCAGCTTTGTGCTTCCAGTTATGTAAAAGGGAGTGTTCTTTCAAATGTGAGGGTCATCCATGGACACTCCTCCTATTTCTGCAGCAGTGACAAAGACTCGATACTGAGACACACACACGGAGAACCTTCTCTTTTTGGCAGTGGAGGAAGGATTCCACGCACTGCTCTGTGTGCACAGAACTTGAAAATGCTTGCTCGAGAAAAGACTAAATCGAGCTAGTGTTTATGCTGCTTTCCTTTTTCCAAAAACACTTGCACGTTTGTCGCTGTATCTAACCCTCACAATAGCCTTTGGATCTAGTGGGAGGTATGCCCATTTGACAGAGAGAAGCATAGTCTTTGAGATACGAAATGCCTTCTTCAAGGACACATGGCTGGCTGGCAGAAGAGGGGCTAGACCCCAGAATCTTAGCTGTAGATCAGTAATTGGTTTTGACAGAGATGACCCCATCCAGAAGCTGGCATCATGGATCGGAACAGCCTGCTGTCCTCAGGACCTCTCAGGGCTTGCAGCAAGGTGCTCTGTTGCGTGGTGGCACAGAGTAGCGTGTGTCTGGGCCTTTCTCCGTGAAGTCTTAGTGTGGTGAAGCCCAGGGAAGGAGTCCAGCTCTGTGACTTCTGAGCCTCAGTGGGTCCCCTTTAGCACACCTCAAAACTATTAAAGGTTGGGTTTGTTTCATTCTGCTTAGCTGAAGTTTAGAAACTATTGCTTATAACTTTCATGATCACTAAAATCAGCCTCTCAACACACAAATGTCATAGAGCATAGGCTAAGGAATTTGCTGGATTTTTGTTGCTATCCTTGCTCTGCTTAGCCCAGGTCAGAGATCATTTGAAATTTTGCATCACTGACGATGTGCTTTGAATGACTGCTGATTTCTACTTGAGTGTAAATGGCCAGACACAGACACACAGGTCTGGGCAAGCCAACCCATACCTGGTCCATCTCCTGGAATTTGCTTGGTGGGACCCGTGTGTCAGAGAGAGCACTTGGGAGCTCATGAGCACAGCCCGTGAATGCCGTCTATAGACAAAAGGGACAGCTTAGATGTATGGCTTCTCTCCACAGAGGCCATCCGTTGGCTCAGGTGGCCTCTGCTGAACGTGAGTCTCAGAACATCATGAAGCTGTTATCACAGGGAGAGGAGTATCCGTGCTGGAGGGCTTCAGATTCTGCGAGTATTAGGGGGAACATGGTGATGCTTTCTTTAAATAAACCAGTTAACGGCAGTCCCTCTCCTGCTTTTAAAACAGGAGATGAGAAAAGCCCACTTCGAATGGCCAGAAGCATCTTTCGTCAAAAATACCACGACTGGAGGAAAGAGCTTTAGTTATTCTTAAAAACATCTATCATTGGCCGGGCGCGGTGGCTCACGCCTGTAATCCCAGCACTCTGGGAGGCCGAGGCAGGCGGATTGTTTGAGCTCAGGAGTTCGAAACCAGCCTGAGCAAGAGCGAGACCCCGTCTCTACTAAAAATAGAAAGAAGTTAATTGGACAACTAAAAATACATAGAAAAAATTAGCCGGACATGGTGGCGCATGCCTGTAGTCCCAGCTACTCAGGAGGCTGAGGCAGAAGGATTGCTTGAGCCCACGAGTTTGAGGTTGCTGTGAGCTAGGATGATGCCACGGCACTCTAGCCTGGGCAACACAGTGAGACTCTGTCTCAGAAAAAAAAAAAATCTATCATTTATATGTTGCTCTTCTGAACGAAATCCTTAGAGCCTACTTTAAAATTATATACCTTAAAAACTTGTCTTATTATTTTTTTTACCCAAAGATAACCAACTTTTACCTTCTTAAAAGTTGCTGTCAGTTAGTGGATAATGTTACATATTAAATGCATGTCTCAGATGCCCTTCCAAATCACCTTTGTGCCTCGAAGCTGGTCAGTGCTGCCCTGTAAGAGCACGTTCGTGTGCAGTCACGGCCATTCCGTGGGGCTGACACCCCATAGCAAAGCTCACACAGGAAAACCAGAAAATTGTCCTCCTGTGTCATAGTAATGCAAAGTTTAAAAATAAAAAGAGAGCCTTCCCCCCATTTCATTTCATTTCTACTAAGCCATAGGCAAGAAAATTTAATGAGAAAATTTGAAAGTAACTGGTAGCTAAGAATATTTAGGATACGGAGCCACCTGAGCATGAAGGTAGGGGGATGCTAATGCATAACACATCCAGAGCACTGACGATAATTTGTAACTTGTGTTCATTAAGAAAATGTCAGGCCAGATGCAGTGGCTCACGCCTGTA
This sequence comes from Propithecus coquereli, assembly GCF_000956105.1. Taxonomy (NCBI): domain Eukaryota; kingdom Metazoa; phylum Chordata; class Mammalia; order Primates; family Indriidae; genus Propithecus; species Propithecus coquereli. The sequence goes on from NW_012149219.1 coordinate 564,549, forward strand.
ATCCTCATACTTTGGAAGGCCAAGGTGGGACGATCGCTTGAGGTCAGGAGCTATGTACGAGTCCAGCCTGGGCAATGCAGCAAGGCCCCCGTCTCTACAAAAAAGTTTTAAAAATGTGGCATGTGCCTGTAGTCCTAGCTACTTGGGAGGCTGAGGCAGGAGGATCCCTTAAGCTCAGGAGTTCGAGGTCACAGTGAGCTATGATCATGCCACTGCACTCCAGCCTGGGCAACAGAGCCAGACCCTGTCTCGAAAAAAAAAAAGAAAGAAAGAAAGAAAGAAAGAAAATGTCGTGCTAAACTTACTCCCTTTACTCCATGGTTACTAAACTAGCTGATGAGGTCAATACCATGATTTATATTAATTTCTGCAGTTAAGTCCTGTGGAAAATTCAGAAATATATAAACTGGATAACAACAGTTGGGTGAAGTTGTGGCTGATTAGAGAACCATACTCAATAAGTGTTAATTAATGGATTGTTATGAACCTGGAGTGACATGTTTTCTGTTGTGGTGCACACAGAGGGTGATGTCCCGCTCTTGGATCACGTCCACGGTTGTTTGCAGATATACACAGTCCGGTAGACAGGGCACAGGTCCACTCAAGAAAACACTCCTGGAGACAGGCGAGTGCAAGAAACTTTATTATAAGAATAAACTTGAAACCACTGATGTGAAAAAAGAAAGGCTGGCAGATTTCAGTACCTTGGACATTATTAGGAACAAATTATTTACGATACTATAAACTACTATAAAACAGTCTGTGCTATGACGAAGCCCTTTGTTCCTCAGTCTCATCCTGTTCAACCTCCTAAACACAGCTTTAAAGAATACTAAAAGCCATGCTTCTAATCTCCTAGGAACCACATGGCTTGAGAGCTTTTAACACAAAAGCTGAAGGCAGGAGTGAGGCATCGTTCAAAACTGGCAGCAGCATTCAGTGCCAGAAAAGGTACAGGGGAGGGAAGGTTTAAATTCATACTTAAAAGTTGCTAATTTTTAAGAATGTATTTTTGATACTCCATCTAAGGGGGTTTTATTTCTATAAGTCTAATTCCAAGTGAACTTCTCTCACAAACAGAAATGTCCCAATGGCCAATTACTATTTAGGTAAATATTTTTATATTTTAAAGAAATAACTTCTTATTTTAATTAAATATATATTTGAGTGTGGAAGATTTTATTTTATTTCAGCTCTGGATTGTTAGTTCCTTGAGGACAGATACAATCTTTTGTTTATTTCTCTGTTGTCGAATCCTAGCACCTCCTAACACGTGCTATTAAAGTTTGGTGAATTAAACCCACATTAACCAAACCTGAAAGAGGAGCCTTGGCTGGGGCTACAGAATTCACTGTCCACCTAAAACAAGCTTTGCAAACTAGACGGATAGGACATCAGTTAGCAAGCTAACTGTAGGGCAAGCACCTTCAACCCTGACTGAACATTAGAACCACATAGGTTGTCAGAGACAAATGTACCAGACGATGTTAAAATAGAATTTCAGAGCAGCGTTTCTCTGGCTTCCCATTTGTGGTGTTGCGCTCACTTGCTGGATTCAGGGTGCCATTCATGTGTCTAAACCCTGGAGCTTGCCGTGGCCTTGAATTCTAAAGTGGGTGAAACTCCTTCGTGAATTGTGCCCCACGGGAGGGCGCGAGGCACAGACCTGGCTCTGTCTTGCTTTGCGTGGGACCCCACACCTCACAGCAGATCCACAAGTAAGACACAAGTCTCACGGCATCATTGACAGAAACTGGAACAACAGGAAGGCAGGCCAGTTTGGAGTGTAAGATGTTGACGTAAGATGGTATTTTCTTTGTGATATGTAGAGTTCAGAATCCTTACAACATGACCAAATGTTAAGATCTAGTAATCAGTCGGTTCTAGGAATAAAGACAGAACTTTGAAGTGATTGGCGTAGAGTTGAGTTGAAAGGATTGATGAGTTTTTCAGGAGGAATGAATCTGAGTTCAGTGTTCATAGGTGTCAGGTAGACTAGTAGACAGGAAGACTGGTAGAGAGTTACGATGGCCAAAGCAGGAGGAAATGTCCGGTAGCGATGAGCTTCTGCTTCAGCGCGAATGATGACTACCACTCACAGGATAAAGTCCGTAGCGGCCATGGTCGGTTTGTATTATGAAGCTGAGGAAGTCACAGTATCTTCTAAGAGAATGGGGACAATCTGAAATCTAGTAGGTATATGGCTTGAGAAGGGAGGTTACACTTTTTAGAGTTTTTAAAATAGAATCATATCAGAGGTTTTCATTTAGCAAGAAATCAGATAGCGTTCTCAAGGATATGAGCTGTGTAAGAAAAGGTACTGAGATGTAGAAGCCAGAAGACGAACTGAGGCTTTCCCATAACGTAAAGACTTCTGCACTGAAGGACCCACGCTCCTACGTGGGAACCAGAACTTTTAGTTATGGGTTGGAGTCCAAAGTAACCAGCCAAAAGATTAAGTGAACTGGAACATATAGTCCTGGGTATACCCAAAACAACAGCCCTGTGAGGAGTTGACAGCTGCCAGAATCCTTAAGCTTATTAGGGGTAGCTGATTTTCTTCTGGGCTCCCTGACACTAATGAGACTAATGGTTTAAGTCAAAGTAAATATACTGTTTTTGAGATTAGATAATTCCTTCTGCTTTGTTAGCAGAGGAAATAGAAAGGTGAGCCATGACTTTTTTTCCTCTGTAGCCAAAAATGACGATGAAGTCTACGTTGTATAGCAAATCTGTGAAGTTGAACTTTGATGAGTAAAGGTCAATTCTTTGATATACTCTGAAAAATCCTCCATGGAACTGTTGGAGGACAATGTAACAACATATAATTCTCAAAGGCACAGTTTTTAAAATGGCGTTTTCATTGAGGAATATTGCTCAGAAGCACGCGTTTTTATTATTCCTAAATTCGAGTATGTTTGTAGATCAACTTTTCCATCAACTTTTCCGACGTTGATTTTGGAGCTGGTGTTCTTTGATTATTACTTGAGCTCAGGAGACTGAGTTTAACATTACTAAGTATTAAAATGAAACATCATTTGAGAAATATGTTTCCATATAAGGTTGATATTCATACTATCAAAATCTCTATTTTTAAATTTTAATAAAGATGTTAAATTATCCAGGGGGAAAAGGTTCTGTATACTCTGTGAATGTGAATTTGTTTAAATCAGTGTTGATGGCAGCAATACTTTAATGAAAAATGATGCATGTGAATGGTATGCTATTTCACTAAAAATATGTATCAATATTGTATAATAGACTAGTCAGTTATTTAATCACTTGAAAGAAAATACAGATTTTAGGATTTTAAGTTGAGGGGTTTTTTGCAGCTGGAGTCCCCGTTTTATAGAATGTGGGTTTTCATAGGAGTTGTAATCCTTATTTAGCTAATTTTCTTTAAAATTAAAAGAAATTCCATATTTGACTTTGATATTTATTGTCACAACTTTTAGTGGAGAAAAATTCTAAGGTGATTCTAACTAAAAGTAGAACTCATAAAATGGGCTGAACACTTTTTATATCATCTACCTGGAAGCTGAGCTTACTTATTTTCAAATAACACTACCCTATTAGGAGAAGTTTGCGCCAATGTGATTAATTTTGTGGCAGTGAATAGAAAATGAACTATGCAAAGTAATGGCACGTGAAGAACTTTCCATGTTCAGATGTGACTGATGTCCTATAGTAAGTTATGTATTTGTGTAAACGAGCTCCACCAGTAATGAGATCAGTTTGAAAATATATTGCTATATAGCTGAATTAAACCAAAATGAAAAATTTTACAGTGATTGTTAAATGCCAGATTGAACTGATCTCATTAAATGTGAAATTCAAGTATATTTATACTATGGCCTAAATTTTAATACATGAAAATAATGAGATATGACCAGAATAGTTGGGAACGTTACTTTTTTTTTTTTAGCAGTTTCTCATTTCAGAGATTTGATGAAATAGCTTAGGACATGAGTATGAAATATGTAACACTGCTCAGCTCGCAGAGGAAGAGAAGACATGTACTGTCCCATGTTGTTTTATGCAGGTAGTTTTCTCATGGTACTGACTTCAGGCTGTCACCTTTGTGTGTAAGTCAACGTTCACAAAGAAGAAAAAGTTCATTAAGCACTTTGAGCAAGGCGCAGCTGCACGTAGTAAACACAGATGGAACACAGTTTTATACGAGGCTCCTAACTGAAAACAGACTTTAATTCTGTTCTCGGAATACCCGTGATTGAACTTTCCGTCTGTGATTGTGCGTTTCTGCTGCAGAGGCCAGCTGCCCCCTCATCGCAGGCGTTCATTTATGTACGGCTGCTCGGGGTGTAGTGCGGCAAACTGTCTCCAAGAAGGAAGAAGAGCAAGTCGGCCTCGCCGTTTGCTTCCTGTGGAAATGCCTGTACCTGCTGCATGTGCTACTGCTCCTCTCTCCTCTCGGGGAGAACTGCAAGTGCGGCCCTCCAAGCCGAGGCAGTAAGCCAGCCTCCTCAGCCCCATGCGCTGTCTAACCTAAGGCTAAAGTTTCTCGGCCAATACCACAGGTGCTAATATAGTTTTCTTAACCCTGTTCATTATTATGTCTTTTTTTTTTTAAGAAAAGGCTTTATTGAGGTATAATTGATAGGCAAAGAAGTGCATGTGCTCAGTGTACACATTTTGATAAGTTTGGACAGATGCATATACCTGTGATGCCATGACCACCATCAAGGTGCTAAACTTAGCCATCACCTCCAAAAATTTCCTGTGTTCTTTTGTGTGTTTTTTCCCTTCCTAGAGTTAACTTGGGCGGTGAGGTACTGATCACTAGTGTATAACAACAAATGGAATGTTGAGGACTATATGTGCCTTTGAAAAATGCATCGTGGTGGTTGGATGTCCAATGAGAGAAAACAGAGACAGAGATCATAAACTGCAACGTCCCAGGACATTTTTAAGGATGAAGGTGTGTGGAAAAGGTCACAAGTATTATCAACAGTCATCCCTTGGGCAGAAACATTTTAAACATTATTAAAATCTCCTATAATTAGGTGAAATTAGGTAGAATTTCATTTTCTCATGTCTAGTTGGGCTGATTGTGCTATGTATTTTTTAAAAGTCTTTTCTAAATTCAAGTGGTTGTGATTCGAGAAGTTTTCCCTTTATCTTCTTGTGAGCCTTTAAAATATTATATTCTTTTGTGGTAAATTCTGCGGTTGGAAATACAAAACAAAACCCGATGGGTTGGGAGGCACGCTCCTTCCACCATCCTAATTTCTTCCTAATATCAATTGTAAGTTTGTGATGTTAAATCTCAGATAATTTTTTAGATTCCTTCTTGTTCCATCTTCAGCCAACACGGCAAATAGCTGATTTCCACAAGAAAAAATGCAACGTTTTTGCTTTGTTTTGGTTTTGTTCGTTAAAACAGTAATTTCTTGCAGTGAAGAGTAAGAGATTGTTATTCTTATTTGCATCAGCAAATAAAGCTCCTTGCTCAAGCAGGGAGGACAGGCTCATCGCGATGGTTGAATTGGAGAGACACGTCTTACATGTCAGACTGTAAATATCCCCACCCTGCGTCACTGATTAATACCTCCAAGCCATGCTTGAGAAGATCCATCAGAAAACCCTAAGACTACTCCAGTCACCACCCCCACCCCTGCCCTTCGTAGAAAGGGGAATGGGAAACTTTGTTGATGGAGTCCCCAGTAGAACTCTTTCCGTGTCGACAGTTGCTAATGCAATGGGAAGAACCTGATAACATCCCACGCAAAGTCCTCCCCGGCTAAGAAACGGGGAAGAACTAAAAAAATAAATAAATGGCACTCAACCAACTAGACAAGCATCCTATTTTTCTGTGTCTGCCATAAAGACAATTTCACTTAGGAATCTGGTTACTGCTAGATCATAATTAGAACAGAAGACAGATTCCAAGGGCGAAGATACCCGAGCCCCCAAGAAGCGGTTTCTTGCAGTCACGTGAAGCTGCTGAGCGTGCTCCTGAGCTGTGCCAGGCTTTCCTTCAGCTTCTGTGGCTTCACAGACCTTGAGAGCTGAAGGGATATTAGAACGATGAATTTAATGTGTAATTAGAACGGCGACATACATGCCATTAGGAATATTGTAAAGGACTTCAGTAGCAAAATGCAAAGGCCTTTGTTTAGCACCTGAACGCGCGTTGGCCTAGGTGATGCACAAAGAGGTTTAATCAGACATTCCAAAGGAAATAGCTGCAGCTTGCGCTTGCCTTCTGGCAAAATGAGGCTCCACAATCATAATAAAGTAAAATGGGCAGCAATGATACCTACCTCTAACCTCTCCTCCTTTCCCACTATCAAAAGAATTCATGAAGCATCTTTCTGTGCTAATGTGTTAAAGCCTGTTAAAGAAGGTAGGGTCAGTGCAGAAGTACGAATAGTTCTTAAATACACACGCATACACACACATTAAGCAAATTAATGTTTACAGTACATATTCTGACTTTCGCTAAGTACAATAAATTTGAGAAAGTGATCAAATGGTAAATTACCTCAAAAACCACACTGAAGATAGAGTTCTGATGTTATTGGTGACACAAACATTTGAATTCCTGCAAAGGTCTGAGAAGTCTAGTTTTTCCCAGAGGTACAGGACAACAAATTGTCCTCCATGAAAATGGGAAATTCTAGGTGCTGCAGGAGTCCTGGGGCTGGACATCGAAGCCTGACACCGAGGAGGACACAGTAAGGGGCATGCTATGGCAGCCCTTATGAGAACATGAGGAGGTGCTTGAGATGTTCAGTAAATACTGCCCGGAATCTGTTCCCCCAGCCCCTGATTCACTAATCCACGAATGGATCAGTCAGTCAGTGTCTGCCATGAGCTAGAGGCACTGAGATGCCTGGGGGAGGTCAGATGTGCGAACAAATAATTCAGCACAGTTTGGTAAATATGGGATAATGCATGGCCGGCAAAGGTGGAGGAAAGGTTGACTCCTCTTTCAGTAGGGGGCTGCAGGAGGGGAGTGATTCGGGAAAGAATTCACAGAGGGAAGGCTTGAGTGATGAGCAGGAATTCTGCGTGCTTCTCAAAGCACGGTCGCTGGCCCGCTTGCAGCAGAATCACTAAGGAGCTTGTGAGAATGTTCTTGGGCTCCAAACGAGACCTACTGATGAAGCTTCTCTGGGAAAGGAGCTTATAAATTTCAGGACCACCAGCCCGGGGTCCACGGCAGGCAGAGGTGTTGGAGGTAACTCCCCACCTCTTCCTCGCTCATCCTCCACAGCTCTCTCCCTGACTTTCAAAGCACATTTCTCAATTTCCTACTGATAGTTAACTGGCAGGGATACTGTGCATGTAATAGAAAGCTTTTATTTGAATATTGAAAATTCCACGGCCAGCAGCCTATTGCTGCGGCCACGGGCCTTCATATCACATTCACGCTCCTGGTCAGTACTCTGTGGTAGCTGGGAGCGCACAGCCGCTCACCCTGCCACGCCAGATGCTGATCCTCTGGTTACAGGTCTTGTGAAGGTCCCGAGGCAGAGCAGATGGCGAGCACGGGAGGTGGGAGGGGCCCCTGGAGGTCCTGGGACATCCCCTATTTGCCAATCAGTATGGGAAGTCTTTCCATATTTTAATAACTGCCGTGGTGCCAGCATAGCAGCTGAATGTTTCCCTGCACGTCCTCGATAAAACAAAAGATAATGAGACAAAACCTGAAGATATTCATGTTCTCTATAAATTGAGGATTTAAGCGCATCTCAGAAGTAAAAGACAGACAACTAAAGGGTGTTAGAGGCTACGTACTATCTGTGCACTGAAATTTTTTATTGTTTATTTTTAATTGACAAATATTAACTATTTATGGGATACAATGCAATGTTCTAAAACTGTGTATACATTCTAGAAAGAGTCAGTCAGGCTAATTAACATATCCATCACCTCACCAACTGAACATCTTTTGGTGGTGAGAACATTAAAAATCTATTCTTTTTTGAAATATACAATATGTCATTATTAACTGTGGTCGTCATGCACTGCAATAGCTCGCTACTTATTCCTCTATTCTAGCTGAAACTTTGTGCCCTTTGATCAACATCCCCTCTTTTTCCATCCCTTCCCCACTCCCCAGCTTCTACATTTTTGATTTGTAGGAACTGGGCTAAAGAAATTACTTTTATTCTGTTTAAAGTTGATAGTCACCATTATAGTCACCAAGTTACAGCATTTGTATTAATCCTAGCTGTACTCTTTGTGTTTGGGAGACAGCTAGAATGTATTCCTAACTCTCTAGAGCCCACTCTTGGCTTGGTTTTTATGGTACAGTTGCACCTTAACGTGGTTTCTCTCTGAGGTCCGAGTTTGGGCAACCTGTGGAGCTCAGAGATTGCTGGCAATGACGACTGAGGCATGACACTTGCTCATGCATTCTCTTCTCGGAGCCCGGGGTCGGAGTCAGACTGTGGACATCTGAGCAGCTCGCTGGTGCTCTACACAGTGCTGGTCTCCACTGGCGGCTCCTCTCACGGCCAGTGGATGTGCACACAAGCCGGGCGCTGTCCTGGCTCCTTCCTGCTTTCTCGCTTCTTCCCTCTGAGCTAACCCAGGCCTGACATTAGCTCTTCAGATCCTTTGCGGATGGAGGCAAGATGTATTATAAATAGATGCACAAGGTTTGACAAATATTTTGTGAAATATAATACTTCTTCACACCAGTTTATTATGTATATTTTCTAGGTCAATGCTTCTGAAATTTTAAAGTGCATAGGAACCAGCTGGGGATTGGTTAAAACACAGATCTGATTGGGTAGGTGGTGGGGAGGAGGTGAGATTTTTCATTTCTAACGAAGTCCAAGATGATGCCACACTGGTGGTCCACCAACCCACTTTGGGTAGAAGGGACCAGACAACAAAATGTCTGGGGGTGGTCATAACTGATCTACAGTTTTTATCTACAGAGTTTTATTACATATTGCAAATTCAGAGACATTTTTAAGAGCTTTACAGCTTCTTGTTGCTTTTCAGAGGTAGTTTTTCTCTCTCTCTTTAAAAGACAGAGTCTTGCTCTGTCATCCAGGCTAGAGTGCCGCGGTGTGATTGTAGTTCACTGCAGCCTCCCACTCCTGGGCTCAAGTGATCCTCCCACCTCAGCCTCCCCAGTAGCTGGGACTGCAGGTGTGCATTACCATGACTGGCTAATTTTTTTACTTTCTGTAGAGACAGAGTCTTACTATGTTGCCCAGGGTGGTCTCAAACTCCTGGACTCAAGTCATCTTCCTACCTCCTCCTCCCAAAGTCGTGGGATTACAGGCATGAACCATGGTGCCTGGCCAGAGGTAGCTTTTTTAAAAGCCGCTCTGCTTTGCAGTACACTTGCAACATTCCTGTACAGGGGAAGGTGCAGAAAGGTAAACCGTTAGGAGGTTCAATGTTTTCCTCAGTGAGTCAAAGCTCAGATCTCTGAATATCCCTGCAACCCACGGGACCACAAATTACCTTCCCTTAGGAAGTGCTGAGTTCCCTGAGAGCCTGTGCCAGCATGTGCCACCGCTAGGAGCCAGTCTCCTGGGAAGGGCTGAACTAAACTTACACCCAGAGCAGGAGACAGGAGATGGAGTGATAAAAAAAGGAACCTAAAATAAAAATTAAAAAGCATACCAAGCACACCATGTGAAACGAACGCTGTTAAAACTGTCTGCGGCGGTAAGAAATCAAAGAGTTTTATTGGGTGATGAAAAAACACTGTAAACTTCATGTGAAAACATTCCAAGGTTTGGTCTTGTGTAGTATAAAGAGGAATTTTACTAAGTAAGATTCATTTTAATCAAATGAACACAAGGAGCTATAATTTCATTTGAATCTGGTTAACACACACGTGCTCACCCTCACAATTTCTCAGTAGCCTCACTGCACAGATTTTGAAGTGCTCAGGCGCTGTTCTGGTGATGGAATCCCAGGAAGACAAAAGCATGCCATGATTTATGGTTTTCAGATAGACTTTCGTGCAAAGTGCTATAAATAATGCCATGCCCTGTGAGGCGGTGTTTCTGCACCTCAGCCTGAGTCCCCCTCTCTCTTCTGCTCACCCCCATTTTCAATTGCTAAATTTTGGCCAGGAAGCAGGGCAGATTTCAGGCAGAGGACCAGAGGCATGGTTGGGAACGTTGGCATTTTTATTTGCTGCCCTCCCTGGATGCCCCATAGGTCGTTTTTGGAGGGGAGGTTTTGTGGTCCCGGGACAGTCTACCTTGGACTCATTTCCACGCACGTATCCCCAGGTGGGGTGGGGAAGAGGCAATGGTTTGCTGGGTAATCCCTCCTTGTGAGTGGGAGGAACAGGGATTCTGATGTTACTACTCTCATTCCAAACTGTGTCCAGCAGAAGCCGGGCTGGGAGGAAGCACTCGGAAAAAAGTCCTGAGTGGCCGGAGCCAACAGAGGCAGCAGCTCCTAACCCTCGCGGTACATTCCAGTCACTGGGGGTTTGGGTGGGGTTAAAAAAATACCAATATCCTGGACCCACTCAGCACCAATTTTATCAGAATCCGTAGTGGGAGGACTCAGGCATCCATAGTTTAAAACGCTGCCCAGGTGGCTGAGAACCACGAGTCAGAGCAAAGTCTCGTCTGGGTGGGACAGGATCGGTGGGAAGATGGGCAGCAGCCCGCAGGCCCGTCAGCAGCTTGAGGGGAAAGTGTGGTGACCAATTGGAGGGCTCGACGTTTTCCGTTTGGGAGGACAGGTCAGGTGACAGTGGGAAGGAAATAAAAAAGTACGGGTCAGTTATAAGGTGCATTAGGTCTGCTCGGCCACTGGGGGTGGGCAGGGGAAAATCGAGTCTACAGTATCGAAGTGCCTGGTGTAGCCACATATTTAGGTGCAGATTCATGACTGGTTCCTTTTAACTGTTTTTTTTTTTTTTCAACTAAACAGCCTGGAGAGAAGAGTGGGGCAGAGCAAACCTCTGCAGTGCTCTGTGGCTGCGGTCCGTGGCCTGGGCCTGACGCCGGCAGGGCAGATTTGGGTCGACCACCCCTTTCTGTGTCTCTGTCCTCTGTCGGTGGTCTTCTCAAGCCTCCTCAGGACCGTCACTTGCATAGCCTGTGCTATAACAAGAAGGTTGCCAGGATAAGAACACTCGAAAGTGTATTTAAATTTGAGAAATCTGTTGTCAATGAGGAATAACCTACAAAGCAAATCTGACCTGTCCTGGGTGCTCCTCAGCCTTGCGGGAGGAGGCTGCTAAACATGGTAGCATGCCTTTTGTACGATACCGCTCACTACATATTATAATCAAATAAAGTAAAATTATTCACGTATCTTCACTTGACAGATGGTCCCAATACACTTTCTGGAATTAGCACCTTTAATTTCAGGCCCTTCTTCGATCGGTGCCCTCGAAGAGCCCCATTTTCTTGGTTTCCGAATGGAGCACTGTCCACGTGATTGTGGACGCGTCCAACGGCTTGATCTTCCTGGCAGGGCTGTTTTGTCAGGCGATTGTTCGATTCTACTCAGTGTCAGCAGCAGCCCCGGAGCGTCCTCTTACTGCGTCCCGAGGTCAAGGCGGACACTTCCCCTTTCTGGGATCGGCCAGTCAGACCCCGTCCCGCCTCTCACCCGCCAGCCCCAGGTCACGAGGGTTGTGCTCTGCTAGCCCAGGACTGCAGCGTGTTTTCTCACTTAATGCACAGAGAGCTCGAGTGTGTGCTGAGGACGAAGAGAAATAGATTTGTCTTATAAACGATCTCTAAAATTATCTCCTATGCTCAGCAAGGAAACGTAGTTTTAGTATTTCTTCTGAAAATTCCTCCCTTTGAATTCTTTTAGGATTTATTTATTTTTCTCTCTCCCATTAGGAGCCTAATCAAAGTTTAACAAAGTCATTATAAATTGTCATAACTTTATTGTGATATTTCTGGGCCTTAGGTTAAAATGACCAATACGTGTTCATCTTGGCGTCTCCATGAGCAGTAATATGAAAAGTCATTACGCAGGGCACACAATCCAGTCGTGCCCCATATGTGATGTCACGAACACAATTTTCTGCAGCAACTGTAATCCCCAAATGCAGGGCTGTGGATGCCACTCAGTGTCAGCTACATAAGTGCAGGGCCGTGGGTGCGAGCGGCAGCGGCAGGGATGCGTCGAGGTGGTCCCCGTGGCAGCCGCCGCCTGGCCTCTCACTGACGCAGCCTCGTGACGGTGCGTTCTCCCAGGTACGGCATTGTTCCCAGGGACGCGTCTTCTTTCCTTCATCACACATTGCTTCGCCAAGCACTTTTAGAACCCTAACCCCTTGTTTGGTGCCAAGGGAACAGGGGAAGAGAAGGGTCTATATTCTAGTGGGCAGGCAGACACGTCGACCAACAGCACAGCGACACAGACGGTGATCATAGCATTGTTGAGGTCCAGAGGAGGCAGCTGCTCTCTTAGCCTTTCTGTTCTTTTAAGGTTAAATCCATGTTAGGACTGAATTTTTAAAAATTGATTTTTATTGAATGGGAACGAAAGAGGGGCTTTGTCCCGTTGAATTAATTTCCGTTTCAGTTATTCCACCGCTTTCAGGGACAGTAAGATTTCAGTGTAGCCCTGAGGCAGGCCTGCGGTATACGGGGCAGCGTGACTTGTGCCCAGGTAGCTGGGTGCACTCTTGTGGGCTGATGCTGCCTCCTGTTCAGGTCTGGATCCTGTGTCGATCAGTCTAATTGCCAACGAAGGGAAGAGTACAAAGTGCTTACTTTCGATTGGTTAAATAGTCAAAACTGGCATTTGAGCGATGAATCCTGCCCTTTGAGAAGCAGTACTTTGCAGAAGGAGAAAAAGAGTTTGCAAGAATTGCACTGATAGTTCTAACCATGTACTTGCTCTCGAACCTGCTATGCAGACTAAATCTTCTCCAAAACATACTTCAGAAAATCAGAATGTGAGAAATGGTATTATTTAGAAGAACAGTGTTCAAACCATTTTGATTTTGCACTGCTATCAGTAAGATTTTTAAGCATGCCCCAATATATTTACTTATAAATTATATACATTGATAACCAGTCTAATATATTTATTTTTATAAATAATATTTTATATATCATAGATACTTATACATTTTATATGTGTCCAATTGTATTAATATATATTTTAAAACATATATAAGATATAAAATTTAAGAGAATGTTTTCTTGGTTCAAGCTGCTATAGCAAATTATTGTAGACTGGATAGCTTAAACAACAAACATTTATTTCTCACAGTTCTGGAGGCTGAGAAATTCCAGATCATGGTGCTGGCAGATCAAGTGTGGGCCTACTTCCTAGTTTGCACATGGCCTTCTTCTCATTGTAAAGAGTGAGTAAGCTCTCACATCTTTCTTTCTTTTTTTTTTTTTTTAGAGGCAGGATCAACCAGGTATCATGTCTATTCCTATAAGGGCACGAATCCCATTCATGAGGACGCCACTCTCTGACCTAATCACCTTCAAAGGCCCCCACCTCCTAAGACCATCACCTTGAGAATTAGGATTTCAACATATGAATTTGGGGGGGGTGGGGACAGAAACATTTAGTCCGTAAGTAATGGAATAAATAGGAATGAGTTGTAATGGTTCCTTCCCACTGTCCAACAGACTACTGTGGACGCTCCTTGGGTGTATACAGCCCACTTAGGAGACCAGTCTGGGAACCAGACAGAGTGAAGAGAGCTGGCCTGTGCTTCTGGCCATCTGGGCCATGTTGCCTTTCTTCCCTATGTCATCCTAAATCCACTAACATAATAAATTATTACAAAAGGAATTGGTAAATAGTTGCAAAGTAATCCATATGCCAATATATAAATATTTCTTAAGTGAATGAATAAATTAGTGAACTTGAATGAAACGAGGTCCTTAGGTTCAGCTCGGCTATCACTGTGAATTCAGCAGAGGAATATAACCCCGATGTGACTTTCATCCCATTAACTGGAAATGATCAGAATTGTTTCAGCAACTTCAAGCTTGGCAGCACTGGTCCCATCCTCTTGAACCAGTAAAAAACATATTTTTTTGGACAACAAACAAGATACATCTACGGACTTGTGCTTCCTATTTTAGCATCTTCTACACATAACTTGGAAATACAAACTAAAAACATTTCATTCGTATTGAAGTTCTTGAGGTTGCTACCTGGGGAAGAAAAGGAGACATACAACTTCTGTTTATTGGAAACTCTTCAGTTCAAAGTTCCTCTAGATGTCAGTGTTACATAGGGAAATGAAAATATAATAGCCTTTGGCAAGGAATAAAGGCCTTCTTACCTTATTTAAATGGTAAAATATAGATGATATATAATTACAAAGAAAAAAACAGCCCGGTTTGGAAGCCGATTTCTTATATTCCTCAGGACCAGCAGCTTCTCCTGTGGTCCAGTCAGACTCTGTACCGGAGGACGCTGGCCCGGCTCGCGGACAGTTGCTGTCTGACGCTTGGACAGCTTCAGAGACAAACGTCGATCCATCGGCGCTCCACGGAGTCTTACAGCCAAATTCTCAATTTTATGTATTTTGATGGACTGAAATTTACTGATTCACACCAGTTTTCGTGATTAAGGCCATGTACGCTTTTACCCTTATGCTCAGGCCACGCTTAATAAATCCAGAAGCACAGTGCTTATCGCTGCAGCTAGAGTTCTCATCTCCACGGGAACAATTGAAAGACAGCTATAAATAGATTAAACACAATTTGCTAAACCGTCTTCTTTGACTAATTTCTTTTTTCTTCTTTTCCTCTCTTCCATGTTAATTCTTATCTTTTGACCAATAAATATTTATTTCTTCACTCTGCTAATTTGTTTTTGTTTTATGCCCTTCTTTCTTAATCTTCTTTCTTATCTCCTGTGATCCCAACTCTGTGGTAGATCTTGATAAATATTAATAATGTGACTTGGCTATAATACTTCTGTTTTCTTCCAGAGTGAGAGTACGGTGTAGTAGTTAGGGGCGCAGCTGAGTTAGGATCCCCACTCTGCCGTTTCCAGACTTTATAACCTTGGGAAATTACCCAACTTCATTTATAAGATGGGGTTAGTAGGATCTATCCTAAAGGGTTGTTACGAGGAGCGACTGAGTTAATAGTGTTAAGTGCTTAGAATAGAGCCTGGTACATAGTCTGTGCCCAGGATATGCTGCCCACTGACACTGTCACCACCACCACCGCCATCATCATTAGTGTCACTGTGTGCCGTCTCTGGCTAAGCACCAAGGAATCAAAGATGACCAGGTCTTTTTGCCCAGCAGAAGCCCACAGTCTAGTGTGAAATTGCCGGAAAGAAAAGTTCAGGTAAGTGCTGTAAGGGGTGCCAGGTAGGGGTATGTGCTGAGCTCCGTGCAAGCACAGAGGAAGCAGCACCAGCTTCGCCTGAGGAAGTTGAAGGCGTTTTCCCTGCAGAGGGATAAGTGTGCAAATGCCAGCCCTGCACTTTCACTTAAAGTAGAAACCGTGAGGCTCTAACGTCCAACCTTGATTTTCCACGGATTTACTAAACATGCCTCTGTGTTCTAAGGCCCCGTCTGAAAAATGGAAATACTCAGAACCCGTGGAATTGCCCTTCGAATTGTTCAAAAGCACATTTGCAATTTGTCTTGATATCTATGCTCTGCACTTGGTGTTTTATGTTTGCAAATCACCCTAAGGCAAACTGTGTTCTCTTTCAAAGGAGGGGGAAAAAGACTGACTACATATCCACACAATTTCATTAATTTATAATGCATAACTTTAGAATTTGTGATAATTTGGGTGGATCAGGCTAATGTTTACTTTTTATATGGTATACGTTAGCAAAGGATTTGCCAAACTAATTTTCAGAGAATCCAGGATTGTGAGAAGAATGTTTATCTACTCAGGAAAAGGGCCATCTGTTCTAAGCAATGTGAAAGCTCCATTTATAAAGCTTACTTTCATCTCCCACTTTCTGGTTTACGGAGCCCATTCGTATTTATCCTCTCATTTTTATTCGATTTATATGTGAACCATATCAAGACAACTTAAACAGAGGTCAAGGGTGACATACACACTATCAATACCCTTTAATCTATTCATGAAGGTGGGCTTTCTTCTACAAACAATGACAGAGTTTTGCAGAATTTCTTTGAAAATAGTGAGTTCATTTCAGACACTGTAGTCATTAATTCAGACTGTTCTGCCCTCTACGTTATTATTACTTTTTGTGTTTTTTCTATGTTTGAATCATAAAATATACTGGTTTCAACCTTGGATGATTTTGCTCCCAGGGGATGTTTAGTGATCTGGAGACATTTGCGTCCTGACAACTGGGAACTGCTGGCATCTGGTGGATAGAGGCCAGTGATGCTGCTAAACATCTTATAATGCTCACGACAGTCCCCACAACAAGGAATTGTCTAGTCCCAAGCGTTGGTAGTGCTGAGGGTGAAAAACCCGATGTAATATGTAACCTCAGTTACTTGTGTATCCACAGGCTAGCGAGACGGTGTGGTCCAACTCCGGCTTGACAGAAGGGATGCCCGTCAAAGGCAAAAGGACATCAGCCCTCACAGGTAACATCTTTAGAAGATAAGATAATTACACAGAAAGAGAGTTCTGTTAGAAAATCACGTTATTATTCTTATTCGAAAGAAGTTACACTTTCATAAAGCCCTGTGTAGGGAAAAGTGCTGTTTTTTGAATACCTATATGGGGTTGGCTCCTACCTTTTACAAACAAAAACATCTTTTGGAAGCCAATTGTCAGTCAATTGGTCATATTTCCTTCTACTTTGCTTTTAAAAGCTTACATCTGCTAATAAAAAGAAATGTGAATGCCATTGTATGGAGCCAGAATTACACCGATCACATGCATTCTCCATTAAAATATTTTGTGTCCTGTGGTGGCTTCTAGAGAGATCTGCCCAGAAGAATCAGCTCTCCTCTGAGAAAGAAAATGTTAATAAACTCAACAAGAAAAATGCTGAGAAGACCAGCGCCTCTCTAGTTCGGAGAAGTTTTGCCATTTATCATATGGAAAGTCAAGATGAGGTAGAAGATTTTGCTCCAATGAATTGCATAGAGCCGAGAGAGGATATAGTTGGAAAAGGCATTTCATGCACAGAGAACCTGAACAGACAAGAAGACGATAGTGCTGGAGACGATAAACAAGCCACTGTGGGTAAAAACGAACGTCTAGTGTTCAAAGAAGAGAAAAATGGGCTTCATTCTAAGGAAGATATTAGAGGAAGAGAAGCTGAGAAAAAAGGAGGACTGGCAGCTGCAAATGAGATAGTGCTGGACCGATGTCCACATAAAAAGCAACACGTTGATAAAACTAATGGTGACCAATTCCGTGAAAGGTAGGGTTACAGCATTACACACCCACAATTGATGTTCGTAGATCTGTGTGCCGTTACAATTGAAGGCCATATTAAAAGGATAAATGAAGAGAGTTTTTAAACCAATGACTTAGAACCAAGTCTCTCAGCTTATGTGGATTTTTCATGGTCACATTTGCTTACCATTATTTTTTTTTTTTGCCTATGATATTTTCAGGCATTTTATTGTTTTCTAAGTTTTCTACCAACTGATAGACAAAGATGGTGATTAATAGTCCTCACAGAAATCAGTATTTTTTTAAAGATTAAGTAAAAAGTTTTTATTTTTAGTGATATTGAACACATGCTTCCTAAGGTCAAGAATTAAATAATGATTAGATTAATCTGTAAGTTAAAAACCTAAACCTGAAAAAGGTTACCTGCTCCATTACACATGACAAATTGGCTATTTTCTCCCAGATATTGTGAGGATTAAGAAGTATATTATTGAATGACTTTCTTCCTCAGCTGCGAAGTTTCACATACAAATTCAGGTACTTTTGTAGCCCATTAAAATTAATGACTCTAGGTTATGACGAACCATGGTACCTGTTTGGAACAAAGAGCATCAAAACACCTGTGTGGTCTGTTTTAGGGATTAAGACGTCATTCTTATTTCATTTTTTAATAATATGTTTGAAACCTAATCTTGGAGAAATTTAATTTCCCAAGAATTAAACATAAACACTAATGATTACTAAGAAACTCCATCACTGCAAAAATGTGCTTAGTAAAGTTGGGAGCTGCAGAAAAGCTGAAATGAGGTCAATTCTTCCACCAATAAAGGTTTGCTCTCACTGCTGCTAATATTCAGAGAGGTTATTGCTGCTTTTATCATGCTGTCATAATTTCTTCTATAAGGAAAGGAGGTGAGACAAATGGAGACCAAATTAGTTGGGTATTTTTAAAATGACTGCTTTTATAAAGGGCCGGTCACGATGAGATCGTTGTGGCGACTCTCTGGGATCCCGGTTATCTACACCCGGAGATTTGCTGGGAAGCATACTGCTCCATTTTATCCCCAGACACTGCAATGGTCAACTCTATCTTGGAGCTTACATCCTCTTCACCAAAACGCCATTTTAAGAAAGCCTTAGTTCTAAGAATTTTGACCATCCGAAAGTTTTCTCCTTGCAACTTTGAGCGCTGCAAGCGGATTTTATTTTCCAGGTGTGTCAGCGGCACCAAGGCCATTTCCACAGCACAGTTCCCGGGGAATTCAGCAGCGGCAGCCGTCGTCCAGAACGCTGGGCAAACAGCGCACTCTGGCAGCAGCAAGCGCAGAGTGACAGAGGAGCGCTCCGTCAGTGAGGACAACAAAAAGAGCAGAGTAGACGTAGTGGGCACAGGTGAAGGACACACGTGCAGAAAGACACAGGAAGCCAGACACACCCAGAGGAGCTCACAGGGCAAAACCCGGGAGTCCACCGGGACGAAGACCTCCCGAGAGCAAGATCTCGTGACCCCACTGGGTAGGAAATGGCTTTGTTTTGGCCTGCTAAGGCTTTTTAACCTTTCCAGCAAGCATTTCCAACCAGATTTCACTTAATCTAACGGCCTGCAGGAAACAGAATGTCATATTGATGCCATTTGTGTGTTTAACTCAACCCCTCTTTTTTAAAAATCTGAAGCAATGAATGCTACCAAGAGAATTCTCACATGACTTCATTTTTTCAGCATATTTATGGCGTGAGAGGTGAATGTCCATATCAAACCATATTCCAGGAGATTTATATTATCTGAATTTTTAAAAATATTAACACTTGGCAGAGTGCCTGGTATAAGATAAGTGCTCAAGAAACATATGTTAAATAAATGTAAATATTTGAAAGCAAAGCTATTATCTACTCACCTCCCTTTGTATCCCTATGGTATGCATGCAGCAGCTGCTTAATAAATGAATCAATGGAGAATGAACAGGTTCATGGCAAGCAAATTTTAACAGCAGTAGTCATGGAAAAGTAAAAGAATACTGGGAAAAACATTACTAAGTATTTATGCATGTCAGAACCGATGCTGATGTAGACTAGCGTTTAAACACTTAAGATGGAAGGTGGAAAGTGGGAGAAATTTGATAGCTATGGAATACACACTTACCTAGTTTTAGTGGGTGTTTTATTTCCAGCCAGCCAGGAAAAATTCATCTTTGTGCCTTAAATTTGTCTTAAATAAACTCTAAAACATTTCGGAAAGCAATATATAACATCAAACACTTCAATGACATGAAGAAATGTTTCATTTTTCTCTCTCCACTTTAATTAAAGTAACGGACTGTATCAGTGGCTCTTTAAAAAAATGGATCAAACAGTTTCTCATATTTGAATTAAAATGGTCTTAGGCTTGGAAGTATTACCTGTTTGGACTGTATTGGGGTTGGAGATTTTCAGCTAGTTTCACATTTCTAAAAGTGGCGGGAAGAAGGTACGAACGATTGTTGAGTGGTCCCCACTGTCACTCTCTAAGATGTCAGACATCACCTTCGTGAGTCACGGCTCATAATCTGAAGTGAAAATTTATATTCCTGGATCATTAGGAATAAAACAGATGGCTCACTGTATTTTGTTATTAAATGAGCACGTTTTTGCTGTGGGGCACAAGCTTGCTGCTGTAAAGAGGTGGGACTGCTTGACAGATGGCCCTTCTTTTCCTCTCGCCTTCTAGATGACGTCCCAGCTCCTCCTGCCCCATTCGGCCATCGTATTGTGACAGCCAAGCTAGCAGCAGTCAACAACTTCTACACTGTGAGCCAAACAGAAATTTTAGGAGGGTAAGTAACACTCCATTTTAACAGTCTTTCAATAAAAGAAGAGAGTTTCCAAAGAGACAGAGCCTGGGGACTTCATAAATGTTTGCTGGTCTCAGCCTGAGAACTGGAAATATTATAAACAAACATTTTAAGAGATTTTAACCATTACTGAAAATGGTCACCGATGCCAGAAAGGTTGATGTGGTGACTACACTCAGCGTTTATTATCCGCTTTACTTGCCATGTTGTAATGTCTGAGAGTGAGAAAAACCCAGTGTGAGCCACCGGAAGGGCTAGCCCTGTCCAAAGCCACGGCGTGGGCACAGGGACACAGAATGTGGAACCGGGTCCATAATGTAGTTCTTGTGGCATGTGCTAAATCTTTTCATCATTCTTGCATCATTGTGCCCCATTTATATTGTTACTGTATTAACAAATATTATCAATTTCAGCTGATGACTCTGCTCACCAAAGAACTTATTCGAGGGACATCTAAATACACACTCTGTCCCTAAAGAAGGAAGATTAAAGTCCATCAGGGACCATCTTCATGCTGGGGGGATTGACATTTTTTCCTCTTCTGCTTCATTCGCAATCCTCCTATGATACCTTGTAACTCAAAGCCTAAATTATAACGTTTACTATGGTCACCGTGTCTACATAAAATAGGGAGTGGAAAGCAGGACATTCACCTACATGTGTACAAAATTTACCTCCCAACACATGGAAAATATACACAGCTACTACAGAACAGGTTTCTGCAACTGGTCATTGGGATGTAGTTGATATTTGTAAAATCCCTTCTTCTTCCCATTCCATACTGCGCTCCCTCTGTCCCATGGAGCCACCTGATCGTTTCCTTCCTCAGCTGGCTGATCACAGAGAACGCCCCGTGTGACAGTGGGGACAGTCTGAGGGAGAAATGCGAATTCCACAACAGGAACTGGTGCCATGCAAGTCTGGGGTATTTGGGTCTGCAGGGACTTCAGTGGCAAGCCAGCAACTATTTCTCTAACAGAAAATAGTTATTTGCAGAAGAAGCTTTGAACTAATTCCCAGGGTTTGTGTTGTTTTTCTGGTCAAGGTTTGTCAGTGGCGCCTTTGAAACTTCCTTTCTGTCTCTTTGGACACCACCGCATCTTTTTGGCTGTCCTGCAGTCCGGACCAGCTGCTGGTCATCTCTGGTTCTAGGGTCCACCAAAATCTGGCAGCCACAATTCACTCGGCAAATGAGTTAGAGAAACAAAATCTAACGTGCGTTGTTGCCTTCAAAATGCAAAGACATCATCAGGTGCTGTGCCTTCTTTTTAGTGGGAGGAGGTTCAAGACGCAGCAACTTAACCTTTTGCTTTTGGCAGCAATGTTGCATTGCAACATGCCAAAGATCACTGGATCCCCAAAACCTGCCTGCAGCGGCAGGCCCCTGAGTTTTCCAGGGGGTTCCTCCCCTGCCCCGAGGCCTCTCAGCTAGTTATCATCCCTGATGGCCGTGTTCAGATAGCATGAGGTTATCAGCGCACTGGGCCGACATGAATCTTGGGAAGCGGCCTCAGCATTCAAAGCCCTTCAGAAGAAATCACCAGAGAGAGCTGGAAAGTCAGACAGCAATGGGGCACCATGCTGGGCCAGAAGGCTCTGCAGGCCACTGCTAAGGAAAGGGAAAAGCATATTCTTAACCAACAGCCACACAGGAGGTGCCTAGGGCTGTGCTCATGTGCTCCAGTGGAGACTACATCTGGAACAGTGGCTGGAATTGAAGTCACCACCTGGCTGTGTTTATGGTAATCCAATGTCATTCTCCAAGATCGTCTGCTTCTGGGCCGGGTGTGTAGCTGAGTTGAATGGGAGGTGGTGGCTGCCACTGGCCCTGTGTCTGTCCAGTGTTGCTATGACCCTCGTCTCTGAAGTCCTCTAGAATTGCCACAGGTCTTGCCTTAGGTTCACTGTGTAGTCAGGGGGGGCCCCCTTCACTCCCTGCTGTGCGGGCCACCATCGCACAGAGCAGGGACACGTGTTCTAGCTTATTTCACTAAATAAGGAACCAAAGTAAGCAAATCACATTTAAAAACTGTGAGTGTGCATTTCTGTAGGTAATTACATGGGTAAGAATATGCAAACAAAACTGTCAAAAATCTCATAAGCAATATGTATTTTTGATTATATGTATTATATGCAATATTGTTATTACATCTTATTTATTTATATGCAGTTTCCAAAAATAATTTGATATTCCTGACCACAAGCTGTATTGTTCAGATACTGACAAGGCCCAGTTTATTACACTCATATGTACTCAGAGAGATTCTGTGTTGTCTGTAAAGGTGGTTCTCAAATTTTAGGGCGTGTATGAATCACCCAAAGAATGTGCTGAAAATGCAGATTCTGGGGCCTTACCCTGGATTCCTGCCTCAGTAGGTCTGGGGAAGGGCCCAGAAACCTGCATTCTCAACACCCCTCTAGGTGATCTTGACAAATACCGTCTAGGAGTTCCTTGGATACAGTAGATGAGCTCATAGGTTTGCTCAGTCACACTCAGAGAAAGAAGTGCCCGGAGCCACCGTGCGCTGCCCACGTGGCAGGGACTGATGCTGGGCTGGGCGCCGAGTGTCTCATGCTGCACTGCTTCCTCTTCTTTGGCAGGGGGCGCTTTGGCCAGGTTCACAAGTGTGAAGAGACAGCCACAGGTCTGAAGCTGGCAGCCAAAATCATTAAGACCAGAGACTCCAAGGACAAGGTAAAGGCCCTGGGGGGCAGCTCTCCCCCTCCCCTCCCGTCTTGGCCGCACTAAGGCGCCCTGTCCCCTTCTCAGGAGGAAGTGAGGAACGAGATCAGCGTCATGAACCAGCTGGACCACGCCAACCTCATTCAGCTCTACGACGCCTTCGAGTCCAAGAATGATATCGTCCTGGTCATGGAGTAGTACGTGTCCCCTCCTGCCCTCCTCCACACGCCTCCCCCACGTCACTCCTGACAACCCGACTGCAGCCCTGTCCCTCAATAGCAGGGGCCAGGACCGAGCTCGGCGCACCAGTGATTCCAACTCATGTGAATCACACAGTGACATCAATTTCAGAAAGGAAACTACTTGTGATTCCACATCTCATGTGTGATATTACTGATGAGAAGTAGTGGGACCAAGCAGACCTAGCTTTGTAGCTAAGCTATACTGTCAAAACTCATGCTTAAATATTTTCCTGGGCCTCCTGGAGGAACGTGGCTTTTGAGCTATATCTCAATTTTGACATATTCGCTAATGCAAAGTTCATGCCAGACTATTAGCGATTAGGGCTAAGAAGCTTCCACTCAAAATCACCTTTATAAAAACTCAGTGACTGGTTAATTAGAAAATGAGTACAGTGATCCCTCAGTATCCGCAGGGGATTGGTTCCAGGACCCCTGGGGATACCAAAGTCCAAGGATGCCCAAGTCCCTGATATAAATGGGTGCAGTATCTGGATAACCTGTGCGCATTCTCCTGTACACTTTAAATTGTCTCTAGATTACTTGCAATACCTAATGCAATATAAATGCTATGTAAACAGTGGTGTTGCTTTTAAAATTTTTATTTTTTATTGTCATATTCTTAATTTTTATTGTTGAATATTGTTGATCCATGATTGGTTGACTCCATGAATGTGGCACCCACGGACATGGAGGGCTGACTGCAGTTCTAACTAAAACTGAATCGCTATTGTGATTCGGTCCATTTTTTTCCATTTTGGGTTTTGTTTCTCATTGTGCAAGAGGCATTTTGGGTAATAAAGTATACCCCTTATCCGTGGTTTCACTTTCCATGGTCTCAGTTAAAGCACTAAGTGGAAAATTCCAGAAATAAACAATTTATAAGTTTTAAATTGCTAGCTGTTCTGAGTAGTGTAACAAAATCTCGCACTATCTCGCTCCATCTCACCCTGAGCATGAATCATCCCTTTGTCCAGAGCCTCCGCTGTATGCAGCACCCCACACTGGTCACTTAGTAGCTATCTAGGTTATCAGATTGACTATAACTGTATCTCAGTGCTTACGTTCAAATAATCCTTATTTTACTTAATAATGGCCCCAAAGCACAAGAGTAGTGATGCTGGCATGTTATTATAATTGTTCTAATTTATTATGTTATTTTTGTTAATCTCTTACTGCACCTAATTTATAAATTAAACTTTATCATAGTTAGGTATGTATAGGAAAAACATAGCATATATAGGGTTTGGTACTACCTGCAGTTTCAGGCACTTGGGGTCTTGGAACAGATACCGCAAGGATACAGGGGACTCCCATATCTAGCATTGGCCACACAGAACCACTTCATCACTGAAACTAATTTGGAGACTTAAAGAGCTGGAACCCTGGCTAACCGTCAGTCGGGGTTTGGAATACCTGCCGTATGTTCTTGGGTCCTCTGTATCTTCAATGTGTTTAGAGAACAGTATATGTGGACACACCCTAGAGCTAAAGCCACTGAACAAAAGGAACTTTGAGACTTTCCTTTTATGAGATTGAAGGTACACACAACGTGGGCTTTTGACGTAAGACTCAGCTAAGTGAGATAGAAAAGAAGGCAGAGGAGTGACTGTGCACACACCTTTTAGGGAAGGTACAGGAACTTGCACACCACGTTGCCACAGCAAGGCATGTGGTGGTTCAGCAATCAGGGCAAGGGTCTCACTCCTCTTCCCTCCGCAGTGTGGATGGTGGGGAGCTGTTCGACCGCATCATCGATGAGAACTGCAACTTGACCGAGCTTGACACCATCCTGTTCATGAAGCAGATATGTGAGGGCATACGGCACATGCACCAGATGAACATTCTCCACCTGGACCTGAAGGTAGAGCGCGTTTCGCGTTGTATGAAACGCAAGCCTTTCCCGACCCCCAGTCAGTGGGCCCTGTCAGATATTCCCAGCTTGGGAAATTTGTACTGTCACTGGTTACATTTTCAGGAATTAATATAACTTTGAATTCTTACCCTTGTCTCACTCTCAACTTGTCTTCCCCTAATATTTTCATGCCCCATCTTTAGGGGACACTGTTCAGATTCTTGTAACTTGACCATGTTCAAGAAATCTGCATGGCGGGTTTCCCTAAACGCTTAGAATTAAAACCACCACCACCACCAGCGCAATGGTCTGTGGCAATCCCTCTCATTATCAGGATCAGTAGGTGGGAGGATTTTAGCTAACTCAGAATTCCCTAGTGGTAGCCACCCTTTCTCCAAGGGTGGAGATCCACCCTTGGATCTCCAAGAATCCCCAGCACTCCCACACTTTCCTCAGGTCTTTGGAAGCTCTGGACTTTGGGCTTATTTTTTCCACGGGCTTGCTAGACCACAGAGTAGAAACCAATGGAGAGTGGACTAGAAGGGCGGGCTGAATGCTGCTGAGCAGAGAGGGCGGGGCGGGGCCGCGCGGCACATGGTAGAAAGCGCACTGAGAAGCCCAGCTGCCTCCCCGTCTCCTGTTCATTGCCTCCTCCTTCTTTACCCCTCACTCACGAAGTCCCTAGAATTGGACAGTACATAGTCCCAGTTATAACCAGTAAAAGACCCGTTCTCAGGAACCCTGACCAAGTCTCATATTGGGACAAGCATCATAAAGCACATCTTCTTGTGTGGCTCGGTTCTTTGCTCATTTCCCTGTTCGCACAGCTTGACAGTGAGGTAAAATATATATTCTCTGTAACATCCCATCTATTGCAAGTCTCCAGGGGTTGCACAGTGAAATAAATTTAGCCTCCTTAAATAGGTTTCCATGCGCCTCCCTTCCTATAACTTGGCTTCTCTCACTGTCTTGATTTATGTGCCTTGTTTTTCCCATTTGCTTTTGAGCGGGAGGAGCACAGGAGGAAGTGGTATATAAAATAACAGAGTCAGAGGTTAGAAATCATTAGCAAGGCCCTTGGCTATGAACTGAGTTCGATAATGCACGTTTTCATGGAGCATTTTCATTGCGTGCAGATATCCCTGAAGGGATTCGATTGGCAACGGGAGCTAGGAGAGGACCTGTCGTAGGTCAAATGACTCCATATGTGGCTTCGTGACGTTGACTGAGGACTCGCAATAGGCAGTTTTAGTTATGGCTTGTAAGTGAAGATAATAATAAAGGTGACAGCTGGATGGGCCGTTAAGGATTAGCTTTTCAGAAAGCTCCTTGTAAGGAAAAGGCCAAAAATATTAACAGTGCTTGTCACTCTGTGGGAGAGATTATAGGTGATTTAAAAATGTTCTCCTTTATATTTTTCAGTTTTGAAAATCTTATTCAATTAACATTGTTTAATTTCATAATTATAAAAAAATTATTGTCTTTTTCAAGTGCCCTCAAAGCTGTTTCTTTACATTCTGCAAACCAGTTTTTTGATGCCATAGTATTCCTCCACAATTGGACAGCTTTACACATGATCGATCAGTTATTTGAGCATGAAACCAAATGTTCCTACATAGAACTGCCTTCTCTACAAATGGCTTTTACTCACAGACATCCACTTTAGAGATACTTTAGAAAAGGGCTTCCGAAGATATTCTGCCCATCCTAAATGGACAATTGAATATTGATGAGGAGACACTATGTGATTTCATAAAATGTTTCTGAGTTTCTGATTGCATTGGAACCTCTCTTCCACCCAGACAGGTCGGGGGGAGGTGTGTGATCCCATCTTAAGGCTGGGGGGCTAATGGCCCCAGCTTTTAAGGAAAAGTTGGGACTGGAATTTGAAAGTTCTTGACTCTTCTTTGAAAACTTTACTTCTCTTTTATGAATGATCTTGACTTTAAATCAAATCCCTTAATTTCCCCAGACCTCACTTTTTCTACCCCAATAAACGCAGGCGCACTCCTAAGATGTTCCGTGAACACCAGGCGGCAGCACTACTTCCTGCTTTCTCCCCTGCACCAGGAGGCTGTCAGATTGGCAAAGTCCCGCCAGAGTCTAACTCCAGGGGAAAACTTAGTCAAGGGCTTTAGGCATTGAGGCAGATGTCAGCGCGACCCTGGAATTACCGACACTGAAGGATGACCAGGAGAGAAAAGCCTTCCTTTTATGCACGACTTTCCCATGGAGAAAGCACGAAGAGAAACGCTGGCGGTCGGAACGTTCGCGTTATGGTGCATGCTCGGTGTGGCTGTTGAAATGAATCGGCCATTTCTCTTGGACGTCATAAATCTTTGGGAAAATATTTCTCCAAGAAGGGGACATTCATGTTAATAATTTTAGGGGGGCAGAAGGCAGGTCTGAGCTGGCCTCCACCCGTCCGTTTGGAAAGTTCTGAATCAGCCTCCTTTTCTTTCTTCCCTCAAGGAGGCCTCTGCCTGAACTCGTGCTGCATGGTAAACTGCGAAACCAGGGCGAGGACAGGCGGGGTAACGCAGGGTTGGCAAGAGACCCACAACCTCACCCACCGCATAATGAAAGCAGGAAATACACACACAGACGAGCCAGCCCCTAAGTGAAAGGCCTGATATGTTTGTCCTGAGCATCGTTGTATTTTTAGTTGTGGTTCGAGGACAATTTGAGTGAATGATGGTTGTTTTCATTGCTAATGTGTCTCTTTCTCCTGGCAGCCTGAGAATATCCTGTGTGTGAATCGGGATGCTAAGCAAATAAAAATTATTGATTTTGGATTGGCCAGAAGGTATGTCTGTTTGAACACAGGGGAATGGAGTTAAGGGACATGATGGGTGCTCTTTCTTTGCAGAGATAAATCTGATATGCCCCTTGGTTTCATGCCGTAATTTAGAATTAATTTAGCAAAAATTACATTCAGCCTTACCTTGCTAAGTTTGAGATTTGAATGTTTAGAAGTTTCTAGGATACACGCAAAAAAAAATATGAAATATTAAAATCTAATGCAGTAAAGTTTATTACATTAGAAGCCATTAATTTAAGCTTTTGTAAGAGTTTGTCTTAGTCTTTTGTATTTGTTCCATCTGTACAGAGAAGAGTTACTTTTAAAAAATATTAATAGCGTAAGTAAGAGTGCAAAGGGTTCTGGCACAAAAAAGCTGGTTCAAGGAACAAAGAGTTTATGGGGACACATTAACAATCAAGCACATTAACGATGCATATAAAATGGATGTTGTAAATTATCTTGGCATCCTGTTTACTGGTTTAATACAGGCTTATTCAAGCCATCCCACGTCATGGACTATATCAGTTTTCCTTTTGTCATCTTCTATAATTCAGATGTTCTAATTATTTGGCTTGGCTTTTCCCACAACTGTTTCAGATTATTAAGGTTTTCTAGTACAAATTTCAACTTATAAAATTCCAGGGACCTCTTTACAAATTTTTGACACTATTGCTTAAGTTCGTGATTTCCTTTAAAGTCTATCTATTTGCAGTTCTTTGTATAGCTGAAGTTACTTCGTATCGCTAACCGCAGCTTTTCAGTTTTCACTACGTGTGATTGACACTCTCCGTCCTTCCACGTTGTCTCTTAAATTCCAGTTACAAACCCAGAGAGAAGCTGAAGGTGAACTTTGGAACCCCGGAATTTCTCGCCCCTGAAGTTGTGAACTACGATTTCGTTTCCTTTCCCACTGACATGTGGAGCGTGGGGGTGATCGCCTACATGCTGTGAGCGCTCTCCCGCCCCTATCACACTCGATCTCAATCTCCATCGTCTTCCATGAGGTTTTGCTGTTTTGAATAAAACCCCCAATTTAGGTCTTTTAAAAATAAATAACACCGTACCATACTCAGTTGCTTTCGAGGTTCGCCTTGTGGGCTAAAGGAGGGAATTCTTTCCCTACACATCATCTGAAAAAGTAAAGTATGTCCTCTTCACTAATCACTTTAACTGCTAAATATCACTTAATGCCCCAAAAGTATTATAAGTAAAAAACAAAAACAAAAATCTCATGCCCTGATCTCCTAAATGACTCATGCAGGCCTCACTCCTCAGAGGTGACCTGCCTGGCATTTGCCATCTGAGTATGTGACAGCACTTTGTCATCTGTAAAGCGAGTTTAAAAGGAAGTTTTGCTATTCTTTGAGATTCATATTTGAGTGTGACTGCTGCCTCCATTGCTGTAGCTGTTTAATTAGGACTGGGGTGGGGAGTGCATTTGCTTGATTCAAAATATATTATAAAATTATGCTTCATTATTAGGTTATTTTCCTCCTCTCGCTTTTAAATGGCAGAAGCAAAAAAGCAACCTATCTGTAAAGGGTTTGAGGCTGTTTTAAACATACTCACTCTGGATCCTGTGTCCTATAGACTTAGCGGCCTGTCCCCTTTCCTGGGTGATAACGACGCGGAGACGCTGAACAATATCCTGGCCTGCAGGTGGGACTTAGAGGATGAAGAATTTCAGGACATCTCGGAGGAGGCGAGGGAGTTCATCTCCAAGCTCCTGATTAAGGAGAAGAGGTAACCCAAGTTCATCCCATGCTCTGGGAGAAGTAGGGCCATCAGAAAGCAGCAAATACCACTAGGGTTCCTAAAATTCATCCCCTCAGTGACATCCATGATGCTTGTGCAAAGCTGTGAGTAGATTGAGGTTGATCCTCCCAACCTAGTCTACTGAGATCTAGGACTGCTTTGTCATGAGGCTCGAATGGGGTACACACACCTCTATCCCTCTGCCTCTCAAGATGAGGCTCTGGCAACCACAGACTCCTGCTGGGCCTCAGTTGACTCATCCTTAAAATGAAGGGTTTGGGAGAATTTATTTCTAGGATCCATTTCTCCTCTACAAAGCGTGTGTGTGGCTCTACGTAACTAAATGCTTACCTGCCATTTCATTTGAGAACCCACTGTGGGCCAGACTGTGCCAAGTGCTTTATAGACATTATCTCTTTTAACCCCCACTCCCACCCTCAACTCAAAGAGGTAGGAATGATTATTATTACTGTTTTAGGAGGAGATCCTAGTAGTTTGCCCATGATCACATGGCGAGTAATGGCAGAACTGAGACTCAAACACGAGTCCACCTTCCTGCAGGGCCACACGCTTAGCTGTTATATACTACCTGGCCTTCTATCTTCTCTCATGTGGAAACCACATTAATTCAAAATTCAGTGGATGAAAAAGAGTGGTATTGAAATATAGGGGCTTGTGTTTTAGAATCATAGAGGGGGAAGGGCATTGTGATGAACCCATCAAACATTACAGTGTTTCAGATGGCCTTATACCCAAACCATATGATGATATTAATAGACAGTACTTAAGATTTTCAAGGCCAATAATACTTGCTTTATTGTTTCATTATCTTTATGGCTTGTTAATCATTAATAAACGTGAGCAGGAATCAATAGAAAGGAGAGTGTTATGGGAGCAGGGCAAGGACATGGGAGTAGGTCAGGCACAGTACCTAACAGGAGAGTCTTTCAGTCAAGCGTTTAGTCTATCAGCTACCATAGTCCAGGGAAGGTGTTGGGCACTGAGCATAGATGCATAAAATCCAGTTCTTGCATTTAGTAACTCACCATCTAATAGACAGGATAGGTATTTTTAAAAGGATGTAATACAATGTGGTTAAGACAAAAACAAGGCCAGAACTGAGTTCCTAAAGGAAGAGGAGGACCTAGCCAGGCTGGGAGTATCAGTCTGAGAGGAGGAGGAGTAACTCACAGACAGTGCTTTCTTTGTCCTTAATGGAAGGGCACAATAACAGCCAAGGGTATTATTATTTGCACATTGCTGTACCCAGGCAGTGTACAGATGGAAATGACCCTATCAGATCTTTGGACGATGAGAAATCCACGTGTACTGAGAACCCATTTTACATACATACTTTTATGTGTTATCTTATTTAGCCTCTGTGTAATCTTGTGGTGTATGGATACTCTCACCATTGTTTCACAGATGAAGAACTGAACACTCACTTGGCCAGCTCAGAGCAGGGCAGAGGCAGGCACTGGACTTGTGCCTGTGCCCTGCCCACCACATCAGTCTGAGGGCTTCATTAATACCCCAGGAGTCATTAAAATCCAAGGAGCATCACGTGCTCACCTGGGTGGAATGGCAACTGGCTTAGTATTCAATTTATCCTTAGTCTTCTCTTGGATGAAACTAAGACCAAAAGCCAAATGCCACTATCATAGAATTAAATAGTTGGATTTTAAAAGTTTGAAATTAGAGTACAGGAATCATCATTTTTTGGCCCTGTCAGTTATTGGAATGCTCTAGGGGTCCAATACTGAACATTCATGATGTTAAGCAGGACCACACTTCCAGGTGAGGTTGGTGGAGGCCAAGAGTTTTTTTTAGTTACCTCTGCTTATTTTGGGTCTTATAACGGCGATGTTGTTATCAAGTTCATTGACAATAATAAAGCCTTATCTCATCTTCAAGTCTTATACTTAAATATTTGGTATCTGATGAAGAGTTTGTATTGAAGCAATCCTACAAACTGAAGCTTCATGACTGCTTGAAACTATGTCTTTGATATTTTTCAGAAGCAGACTTCAGATTGTTGCATTCACTTA
>NW_012149219.1:596817-597491 GCF_000956105.1 Propithecus coquereli
AATGAGGCCCTTTCTAATTCCTTTTCTCACAGCTTTCAAATCTTGTGCTAGTGTTAAATTGCTTAAAATGCTTTCATTGAGCAGTTTGCGTTTTTCAAAAATAATGTAAATTATTGTTGTTTAATAGAGTATTTTCAGCGTATGTGTTCATTGTTAAATCATTGTATCCTTTATAAAATGGATCACATCATTGTACCATGCACACACACGTACACGCACGTATACAGCCTATAAACATAAAGTTTTGGAGACTATATGCTAATGTTCATTTGGGAGCAATACGCCTCCTTAAAACAGGACTCTGAATTCTAAATTCCATGCTTTAGTCTGCTCTGGGCACCACATCTTGACTCTAATACTCAGCTTGGTCCAGATGTCCATGTAAGTCGCGTGAAGGAGACTCCGCCCAGAGACTAAAGGCCGACTGTTGGGAGTGACTGAGCCCACGCTTGTCCCGACTCCCGTTCATATTCCAGCTCCCCCATCTGTCTCTCTGGCAGGCATTTCTTTCCCAAGCTTCAGATCCGTATGTCCGCCTGTGTCTAGACGTTTCTGGCTGGATCTTCTCAGCCCTAGCACACTCATCTCCCTCCACCTTATTTATTCTCAGCCACCCTCCTGTGAAGGCGAAGGGTGCTGCTGAGGGGCCTCACCCACACCCCGGGCATCTCCTT
>NW_012149219.1:598552-601535 GCF_000956105.1 Propithecus coquereli
CATCAAACAAATTCATAGAGCTTAGAGATATAATATAATGTAATGTAATATAATCTGTATTAATCTTCTACGTATTATTTTCTAAAATTGTATAAACCTTTGTTAGCTCCAAAAGGATATTGTTTCCTCATAAAAGTATCTAATGGTCTCTCTCTTAATACTTGCATTAACTCTATTTCCCTATCAAAACTTCTTAATTCAAAAGTCAGCAATACTTATTATTCAAAAGTTGTAATACATAAATTGCTTTTGTAATCATCAAGAATCATTGTAGCATTTTGCTTTTACAATAATGAATATACATTTATTCTTCCACTGACTGATAGGAGTTCACTTTGTGAAGCTCAAATGTTATATTACAAGAACGGTTTACTTATATTTGAAAGTAGACGTTCAGTTATTGATATTAACAAGAATTTCAATTATTTGCCTTGTCGGTCTTACCAATGTCATTACTTTGATTGGATTCGATGGCCACCTGTGCCATCATGGACAGCACACAATTCCAGCACAAGTGGAGTTGACCATAGTTTGGCATTTGGCCATCTGGTCTCCCAAAGGCAGAGGCCAGAGCCGAGGTCGAGCGGCAGCTGCAGGCCTCCTCTGATGCGTCCCTACTAATCGCCCTCTGAATGTCCCCTAGTTGGAGAATAAGCGCAAGTGAAGCTCTCAAGCACCCTTGGCTGTCAGACCACAAGCTCCACGCCAGACTCAGCGCACAGGTGACCAAGGCTTATTATCTCCCCTTCTTTTCCTGTTGGCCTGTCTTTAATGAGCAGACGCTAGAGTCATCTTAACCTTAAATGAGGCCCTTTCTAATTCCTTTTCTCACAGCTTTCAAATCTTGTGCTAGTGTTAAATTGCTTAAAATGCTTTCATTGAGCAGTTTGCGTTTTTAAAAAATAATGTAAATTATGTTGTTTAGTAGAGTATTTTCAGCTTATGTGTTCATTGTTAAATCATCGTATCCTTTATAAAATGGATCACATCATTGTACCATGCACACACACTTACACGCACATATACAGCCTATAAACATAAAGTTTTGGAGAATATATGCTAATGTTCATTTGGGAGCAATACGCCTCCTTAAAACAGGACTCTGAATTCTAAATTCCATGCTTTAGTCTGCTCTGGGCACCACGTCTTGACTCTGATACTCAGCTTGGTCCAGATGTCCACGTAAGGACGCGTGAAGGAGACTCCACCCAGAGACTAAAGGCCGACTGTTGGGAGTGACTGAGCCCACGCTTGTCCCGACTCCCGTTCGTATTCCAGCTCCCCCATCTGTCTCTCTGGCACGCATTTCTTTCCCAAGCTTCAGATCCGTATGTCCGCCTGTGTCTAGACGTTTCTGGCTGGATCTTCTCAGCCCTAGCAGACTCATCTCCCTCCACCTTATTTATTCTCAGCCACCCTCCTGTGAAGGCGAAGGGTGCTGCTGAGGGGCCTCACCCACACCCCGGGCATCTCCTTTGCTTCCTTCCTCTCCCGCAACGCCCGCCTCACATTTAATTTATCCGTAAGCTCTGTACGTCGTATCCCCTGTCCGGCTTTCTCCACTCCCCTGCTTGTCCTGGCTTGGGACGTCCATCACCCGAGTTACAACGACAGCCTCCTACCTGGCTTCTCTGCCTCCTTCTCGCTGTCTCCACCCAAACAACTGTGACTGTGTAAATAACACAGAAACGGATGCACAGTACCTAAGTAACACCCCCGAGCATTTAGGACGTTAGACTGGGTGAGCTACACGGAGAGGCGACAGGCGAGCTATGCCTTCCGGCTCGCCGGGGCGGCCCGCCGAGTGCCCCGCGCAGGGGCTGGTGCCATGCCTGCCCGGCGCGGCCCTGTGTGTTTCCGCCCCTCTCCCTTTGCATCTTGCTCTCTTTGCTCCCTGGGGTTTGGGAATGGAACTTTTTCACTGACCAACAAACCGTGGAGTGACTATGCTTCAGATACTCACTTTTTCCACATCCAGTTTTTATTGAAATTAACTTTACTTCTAAATTCAGCATCAGCACTAAGTTTTATTTGTGTCCGAGTATACCTTTCCTTGATAATTGGTACTGATGTCAAGTAAAAATAGCCTTATTACCTAGTCAGTACCTCACCCAGACTACATAAACTGCTTATTAGGGTGACCAACTTATTTTGAGCCAATTTTCCACCAATGTATTTTTATCCAAGCTTATTGGTGTCCAAATACACTTTGACGTGGTAGGACAATATAGAAACCACAGCAGATAATTAATGACATTATACAGTTTAAAAAGTGTATAAAAATATTTTTTAAACCATATAACAACAACAACAACAAAAATCACCTTTTGTTATTCTACCCAATTGCCGGTACCTGAGGTGAATAGATATTTCAAGAATGGTGACAATTTTTCTTTTCTTTCTTTTTTTCTAAAAAAAAATTGCATTTTATAAATCTTGGTATCAGTAAAGTTATAATTATATAGCGCTGTGGAGGTGCCGTTTTAACTGCTTTACAAAAATTTACTCACTTAATCCTCATACCAACCCCCTGAAACAGGTGGCGTCATTAACCCCATTATGTAGCTGAGGACACTGAGGACAGGGCTGAGTTCTGGAGTCCGGGGCAGAGCTTTACCACTGTGCTATCCTGCCAGGTGACAGGCTGCTGAGTGCAGGGGACCTAAATGATGTTTCCAGAACCATTCTTGTACCATACATTTCTGGTGTTACTGAAAGCCAATCTTCAAACTTAATATATCTTATTTTTCAATGAAATATTGACATGACATTTTTCTCAGAAAATTTAGTTTTGGAATCATCTTGGTTCTGATATGTGCTCTTAATATAAAATCAGAATTTACCTTTATGTGGAAAATTTAATTCCAATCTAAAACTATTTGCCATTTCAACCTAAATTCTATTTTAAAGGTCTTTTATACATTTTAATTTCTCTTTTGCTTCATGCTTAAAAGCACTTACTATTTCTTTTTTTTTTTTTTTT
>NW_012149219.1:602092-603485 GCF_000956105.1 Propithecus coquereli
GTCTCCCATCAGAAACAGCCCTCGGCTGGGGTAGGGCAAGGCATTCTCAAACTATGACTCTACTACAACTCAGCAAGCACCTACTGCAGAATTAATCAATGCTCTGGGGCCTGAGGAAGGAAGACCGGGTGGCATTAGGGGAGAGGGGACTCTGAGCTGGGCTCCGAGGATGGCCCGTGCATCTGCTAGGGGGTCTTTGGCAATTCAGGCCTCAAGGACTTGTCTTGAAGAGCGTTTTCTGCTCAGTAGCAAATTACTGACTCTTCATGTGTTCTCATATCATAATTCAGGAACTGATAAACACAGTCCTAATCCTTCCAACACGTCTTCTGCTTTTCCTAGAAGAAGAAGAATCACAGCTCTGATGCCCAGGACCTTGGGACCAAATAGTCTACGGGAGGCGCCCATTCGAAAGGTCGGTCTCAGGTCTTTTCCTGAAGAGGCATTTGTGCAAGCCCTAAGAGAGAGGGATAAGAAAGAATTTGAATGTTGTCCGCAGACCATGTGGGAAGCAGGGCGGTGTTGCGGCTGGGGGCGCAGCCTGAAATCAGACTGCCGTGTTTGCAACCCGGCTCTGCCATTGCTTGCTCTTACTGGAGAAAGCTCAGCCGCCTGGTTTGTGGGTTGTGTGTAGTCTCGCTTCGTAAGCTTGCTGAGTGGCTCCAATGAGATCACCCAGGCAAAGCCCTAAGTCTGGGCCTCGTACATAGGAGGTACTCGGTAATGAGCTCAGCAGGTGCCAGTAACTGAACACCGTCTCAGGTGGCCCTTACAATTGTGTGATATCACAAAAGAAGGAAGTCAGACCCTCTTTTGTACAGGTGGGGAAACTGCGTCTCAGAGCTCAGAGACTAAAGGCCACGCGGCTAGCAAATGGTAGAGTGTGATTCTCTCAGGGATCTCTGAAGTCAAAGCCCATTGTTTTTCTCTCCTAAGCTGCCTACTACCCTTGGCCTGCTCTCTGGCCCCAAGGAACACCACTTCACACACCCCCCACGCTCTCCTCCACCCCACTCGGGGTTTTGCCAGAATTATTAAGAGATGGCCTAACACATGAGCACCTTCTTTTATATCAACAATCTAGCTCAACACACGACCTAAAGGGGATGACTAAGGAAGTAACATGCACTTCTTACGGAGGACTTTGGAAATCCCAACATTCATGTCCTTAGTGGGGGCCACTGACTGCCCGGCAAGTCAGCTCCCTGGTCTTGGGCAGTAGGTCCCCAGCCACTGGCAGCGCCATGTTCACAACTGCCCGGGCTTGTGAGTCGCCAGTCTGTGTTCTTGCTGCCCGCTGGTCTTAACCCTTTCTTTGAATCCATATTTTTCTGGGCCTGAGGTTTTTGTTTGTCTGTTTGACTGTGTATACACACACACACACACACACACA
>NW_012149219.1:604515-614586 GCF_000956105.1 Propithecus coquereli
TAAAAAAAAAAAAGATTATTCTGCACAATAATATTCCCTGCCAAGATGAGATGGGGTTTATGGCAAGATATATTATAAGGGAAACCAAACTTGAGATAATATTGATTTTAAAAATCTAGTGGTCGAAGATGATTCCTGTGGAAAAAGAGGGAGTGCCAGGCCCTATGAATCAAGCATAATCCACAATGTAAATTGAGGCATAGAAATCTCCTGCAATTTGTTAGAGGTTTTTCGATGCATCAAGGAAACACTCCCAAGATTGGCCTGGTGGCATTTTGTTTCCTGTTACCTCCGTTGTATCTTCGGCCAGCCCGCGAGGTGTAGGTTTAGGGCACCTCCTCAGGTCCCCAGTAATGACGCAGAGCAGCAGCGTGCGGCCGGGGCAGACGTGGCTACAATGCAAATGGAAATCACCCCGCACGGGGCCCCCGTCCCACTGCGGTGCTGGGATCGAGCTGACCAGATGGACGGAGCGGCCGTGCGTCACAGGAAACAAAGAAGCCTTGTCCTCCGATATTGCAAACAGCACGAAAATATCTTGCATAAACTAAAAAAAACCCAGCTATGGCAAGCAGTGGAGCCTGTCAAGAAGTTTCTTTTTTCTTCTCTCACATGCATTATAAAAAAATCATCAGTGGTTTTCCTAAGGGGCACAACCAACTAATTATAATTTTAAAAGCCCTGCTGAATTAACAAGATTCATGTTCTGTTTGCTTTGCAGGAAAACTGCTGTGGTTGCTGCTGCTTTGAGAAGATTTTTGGGAAAATCAGCAGTTCTGATGCCTTGACCCCGTGAGGGCCGGCGGCGTCACGGCAGGGCGTCCCCGAACTTGGGCTCGGAGCGCTCTGCTGCGCTTGGGGCACACGCCACACACCCCCACCCCGTGGCGGTGCACACTGGGAAGATGTTTTCCTGCCATCTTGAGTTTTTCATTCTTATTTTTTATTTTTCGGGCTTAGTCACTGGGGCAGGGGGTGTGTTATAGCTGCTATTTCTCAGATTACTACAGCAATCATATTTGAGATTTACTGGCAGTTTTAAAACCTGGAGGATGCATTTAGAGGGAGAAAACAGTCTCTGGTCATTAAACTATGCCTTTTGAAGGGACTCCTATATTGCCAAAACAATTCTGAGTCTGGTACACCCTGGAACACTTAGTTTGTCAGATTTCATCATTTTGATTTGGTCCAAAATCAGGTGGATTCAATGGATACCTACTTTTCTGGCTGGAGCATGAGGCTTCTGTGAATTCTGAGCAAGAGGCACCAAACATTGTGTCTTCCATTTATTCTGAGCTGTCCCCAAGTGCAGCATTTTCTTCCCAGTAGCTGATTCCTTTCTCAAATTTGTACTCCCTGCTCCGTTCTGACTGACTGTTCATCCCCATGAAACACACTGGTTTTGAGAGGCGGTACAAAAGGTATCTGTTTATGGTTAGTCTTTAAAATTACGGCCTTTGAAATAACGTCAACAGTCACAAGAGGTTTCCTGAAGCCCTGGTTGTGGACGAGAAAAGACAGGTCCGTGCCTCCCGGGGAAGGACCATGAGTGCTTGGCTTCTAGTGTTGAAGGGACCTGGGGAAATAGCACTCAAGTTTCCGGGTAAACTCAAACAAACATTCACAATGACCAAGAATCTCACCTGTGCCGAGTCTCAGTGACGCGGTGGTTGTGAAGAAACAGCAGCGAGAAACCAAAGGTGGCGGGGACTCTGCTCAGCTCGCCTGCTGGGCGTGAGAATGTCTCATTGGAAGCTTCTTACTTCTGATCCTGTGTGCCATTTTGTGACAGATATTTAATAAGGGAAATGAACCCTACTGTAGGTGGCGTATGGGGCCCAAAGGGCACTGGGCTTAAAGAGCCAAACCTGGGCCCCTTCCGGCTCCTCCCTGTAGTGCATAGGACACAGGAGCCGCGGCGCTTGGAGCCATCGCGGCGAGGACCATGTTGCTTCTGAACATCCTGCTCACGGGTACACCTGGGGTTGGAAAAACCACACTAGGCAAAGAACTTGCCTCAAGATCAGGACTGAAATACATTAATGTGGGTGATTTAGCTAAAGAAGTCTGACCACCGGATATCATGGAGTCTGGCAAGATGGCTTCTCCCAAGAGCATGCCGAAAGATGCACAGAGGATGGCACAAATCCTGAAGGATATGGGGATTACAGACTATGAGCCAAGAGTTATTAATCAGATGTTGGAGTTTGCCTTCGGATATGTGACCACAGTTCTAGATGAAGCAAAAATTTATTCAAGCCATGCTAAGAAAGCTACTGTTGATGCAGGTGCTGTGCGATTGGCAATCCGGTGTCGCTCTGACCAGTCTTTTACTTCTCCTCCCCCAAGAGATTTTTTATTAGATATTGCAAGGCAAAGAAATCAAACCCCTTTGCCATTGATGAAGCCGTATTCAGGCCCTAGATTGCCACCTGATAGGTACAAACAGCTCCAAACTATAGGCTTAAGTCTTTACAGAAAAAGGCATCTACTTCTGCAGGAAGAATAACAGTGCCTCCGTTAAGGGTTGGTTCAGTTACTAGCAGACCAAGTACTCCCACCCTAGGCACACCAACCCCACAAACCATGTCTGTTTCAACTAAAGTGGGGACTCCGATGTCCCTCACAGGGCAAAGGTTTGCAGTACAGATGCCTGCTGCACAGTCCCCAGCTGTAAAAGCATCGATTCCTGCAACATCAGCAGTTCAGAATGTTCTGATTAATCCATCATTAATTGGGTCCAAAAACATTCTTATTACTACTAATATGGTGTCATCACAAAATCCTGCCAATGAATCATCAAATGCATTGAAAAGAAAGTGTGAAGATGATGATGATGATGATGACGATGGTGATGATGACTATGATAATTTGTAATCTAGCCTTGATGCATGTAACATGTATATTTGGCCTTGAATCCATTGTACTGAAATTAAACACGCATGCCGGATGTTTTCAAGTTGTGTTTTAGAAAACTTTAATGAGTGAATATAGTTACCATACTTTCAATCGAAATGTTGGATTTTCTTTAATAAGGATTAGTAATGGTTTTTCATCAACCTTTAAGTGTAAAAAATAAAGTTATTGTTCATCAATCTGAAAAAAAAAAAAAAAAGCCAAACCTGTGTGTCCTTTCTGCACGGAGAAGAGACCAGGCGAAGCCCCACGGAACTCTCCGTACATGCCACCGCCACGCACCCCACTTGGCTTTGTAAACTTCCTTCACGTTTTCCATTTCCAAAGAACTGTTTCATCGAGATCAACTGCAATAATGTTTTTATTTTTAGCCATAAATCATTCTAGGCTACTGTTGTCACGATGGCCGTGGAGAGTCATCAGCGTGGCGTGGTGGCTGTAGCGGTGAGGGCGCACTGAACCGCATCAGCTTCTCTCCGTTTCCTCCTCCACCCGGGGAACCCTTGCGGCGCGCCCGCGAGCAGCTGCACGCGCACCATCCCTACCGCGTGTTGAAGGTAGGGGAAGTCGAGACAGAAGGAAATGTGTCACTTGGTGAAGGCCACGTGCCAATTTCGTGGTCGTGCTAGCTGTAAATCGGACTCCTTTCTCCTTTGCTCTTACATTATGCTGCGTTTCTTTTTTCCCTTTGGCCTGTGCATTTACCCAAGGTTGGTTTCTCATGTTCCTGTTATGTGACTATGCTTAAAATGTTTAATTTAGTTTCCTTAAAAAAAAAAAAAAGACGAAACGAAACACACACACACACACACACAAAGCCCCGTGACTGAAGTGCTATGTTACTGTGCTATCTTTAGCTGATACTATTCATTGGCTTGGGAAACTTGCAAGCCAGTGCCTGCATTAATGCTTACTTAGACCACGGAGAGCCGGCATTCACTCAAATGCTAAATAGGACACAGGGTCTGATTTGAAACCCCTCCTGGACGGGCGTTCCGTGTCCCGCAGCGTGGATTCCTGGCCGAGTCGAGCAGGTCTTGCACGTGGCGTGCAGCTCACGTCCAGCCTCCGTCCGACTCACGTCGGCGGATGACTTTCCCCAGGCCCCGCCACAAACGGAATAGACGGCTTAGGCCAGACACAGGCATGATGCCTTTGCCAAATTAATCCACTGATGACCCTGCAGTTAGTGGGTGTGATTTTTTTTGTTTTGTTTTGAGGTTTAGAAGGAGACTCTACTTTGAAAACGGATCTTGTTTGAAGCCGTAGTTAAATTTCCACATTTGGGTGGGAAGACATCTCCACGCCAGCAGGGTGCCTTTTATACGAGAGCTGAGGATAGTTCCCATTGCAGAGCTGATGATTATGGTCTAGAGTTACATGAAATGGGAGATCATCAGTCTAGTGTTCATCCCGTCCCCTGCTCCACGCCCATGAGTTGCCGCTCCAGAGCGAGCCGGGAACTCGGTGGATTGCCACTCTAATGGAAAAGGGGGCTTTGCAAAGCCAAGGAAACAAACCAGATGCGAGCATGGACCCAGAGAAGCTGAGTCTGGCTAGATGGGGGCTATTGTGATCAATTTTTCCGAGAAGTCATTAGGATTTGAGAGGCTGTGTTTCTCCTCCACCCTCCTAATGGACTCCGTGGCTTCGCTCATTTGCTAGGCAGTTCCCGTTTCTTTAGCCAGCGGAGGAAATTGAGCACCAGTGCGGCACTTACCACTGCCCAGAGAGAAATAAACCCCACCGATTATTAAGGAGGAAGCGTGCCCACATTCGTAATTTGGAAGACACCAACACTCGCCCAGAATCTGTTGCTACTTAAACGTCAGGGAGAAGAGAGCTCACACCCCTGCGTGTTATGCAAAAGGCTTCGGAAGGGTTCTCGCCTGAACCTGAACCTGGGAAACGATTCCTAGGTTGAAATTGGTTAATACTCCCGTCTGTTGAGTACCGTAGGTTTGTTTTGAGTTCTTTTTGTCTGGTTTGGTATTAATTTGCTTTCCTTACTCGAACAGTGTAAATGAGCACACTGCCACATTGTCGTGCTTGACGCGAATATGTCTGGAAAGATGGGCAAATACTCTCATTTTCATCCATTTTGGGGAAGTCAGCATAGCAACTTTTTTCTCATTTTAGAATCAAAGTGAGGATTTGGTACTAGGAAACTGAGAAGCCTGCTCTTCATTTTATTCCTTTTTTGTCCCTTCAGCTCCCTCTGCCCCGTCCCCAGCCACGAGGCAAGGGGCGCCGGTGTGCCGCACGTGCTTGGTCACTCTGCACCGGAGGCCAGCTGATGGAACCCCATTTGGAAAACCCACCTGCGAAGGTGGGAGTGGGAGGAAGCAGCAGAGCCCCTCGTGGCTGTGGCCAAGATGCTCAGTTCCCCTCTCTGTGCCCTGGCCATTCTGTCAGCCTCATGAGCCGCAAGGTCACCGAGGTTCGCTTCTCAATGTCTGTGAAGCTCCCGCTTTGCTTTTGCTCTGTCTTTTTAATGTTTTCACTTCTTCCTCCTTTCTTAAGTTAGAATCGAAGTCCATCTTCTTATCCATCATAATGCTCCCCTACAGCCTTTTTGAGATAAAATTTTATTACCAAATCTCTTTCTGTCCTGAAGGAAAGTCGATGCTGGACTTGTTAGGTGTTGGGTTCCGTGTCTCTCCTGGCTCCATCTTAGTGGTGCGTGTCACGCTGGTGGTCTTTCCGTGGGCAGTTTCCCCTTCCGTGAAGGCTTAAAATCCAACTGCTACTACCCAGTGGTGAGCAGACTGCGTCCGCTCCCTGTGCGGCTCCTGTTGACCAAGGTGTATTTTGCTTCATCCCAGCTGAGGGACGTCGGTGATTCCTTCTGATGAGGTTTACTGGTGTAGTGAAGAAATAAAAATGGATTCATAATGTGGTGATTGCATACGTCATGTGTATTTTTTATTTCTGAACATAGTTTCGTCAGCTGTATTTCTTTGCCTTACGAAGATGTGTAAGAGTCGTGTATATGTATTATACTGAGGAATAAACACGGACCTTACTTATCCTTTGGTTAATGAGCTAAATTATTTCATGACGCGGACTCAGCAAATGCAATGCAAACGCTCTCCTTTGTGACAGGGTCTGACACGTCAATTCCTGTGACATTAAGAACCCAATGTGGCGCAGCGGGGCCTGGCACTCGCAGGGCCTCCAGAGCCGCCGGCAGCCCTACCGCCAGCCTCACGGGGGGAAACATGGTGGTGACAATGTGCCAGCCCAGGTTCCCAGTGGGTTTTCCTATCGATATGAACACGCTGGCTGAGACACATGGGAGGTGTCTAAGGCCCGAACGGTGTTTCATAAATTAGTAAGGCAATTAGCAGCAATTTGGCTCCTTCAATGCACCTCACTGCCTGTTCCTCAGACACTGGAAAGTGTCCGATTCAAAACCCCGGCACTGCAGAGCTTCGGCGGAGCAGCCACCACGGGCGGCAGCGTTGCTTCCTGTCTGGAGATGGGCCGCTCCCAGGCCTGCACGTGCGTCTGTGGACAACACTTGGATCCAGGCCAACGCTCCCAGCCCAGCAGCGATCAGCTCTCCCTGCAGCAGCGAACTCCCCAACCTGGTGTGCAACAGGCCCGCTGGGCCTTCCGTGCCTCTGCTGCAAGCTGTGCTTTGAGACCACAAGCAACCCCCCGCCCCCCATCTTTTCCCACTTCGGCCTCTTGGCCAGGCATTCTGACTTCTTCTCCAAAGTCAGGAAACCTCCTTGGCCCTCCCATATCTGCAGAGTAGGCCCCGGCAGATACTTCCACCCTTTCCCAGGATTAGATTCTCAATGCTGGAGTTTCAGGGCCTGTGGCTCCGAAGCCAGTCCTCTTCTTCCCCGGCCCTCCTGCTCGGCCTCTCCTGGGCTAGGGTGTATGCGGCAGCCTCTCACCAAGCCCACAGAGGGTCGGCCCTGGGGACCCTTCACGCACCCCCACTCTCTCCTTGGAAGGGGGACACCAGCCCCATCCCATAATCCAGACGGTGGTTCCTGGTGCTCCTGAGACAGGGCTTCCCCAAGAGCTTATATTTAATGTTCTCCAGACATCACTGTGGGGACAAATAGGGGCTCATGAAAGATACTGGTCTGTATTTATCATGCCCCCAGCTGCAGAGCTCAGGGCCTCTGAGCTCTTCGGAGCTCACCCAGTTATCTCTAGAGACCACCAAAACATCGTTATGCAAGTTCAGGACCCAGCATGTCAGGGAGAGTGGCCT
This sequence comes from Propithecus coquereli, assembly GCF_000956105.1. Taxonomy (NCBI): domain Eukaryota; kingdom Metazoa; phylum Chordata; class Mammalia; order Primates; family Indriidae; genus Propithecus; species Propithecus coquereli. The sequence continues at coordinate 611,666 of NW_012149219.1, forward strand.
TTTCTGGCAGGACACACCCTGAGGGCGCCTCCCTGCTGCTGCCCCGACCGCCCGACAGACACAGCCACCCTGCCAAGCGTGCAGCCTCCTGGCATCCCCAAGAGGCAAGCCCGCAAGGGAGCAATGATGAAACTCCCATCACACTAACGCTGCGTGCACAAGCCGGGCAGAAGGGCGGAGGGTGCCCACTGCTCAGCCTAGCCTCATCCCTGGTGCTCAGACAGACCCAGCAAACTGGGCACTGCAACTGTTAGGATCTTCCCAGGAGCTGTGAGAAGCTTCCAACAGGCAGAGATAGGTGAAGGCAATGGTCGCACCCCAACCCCCATCACCTGTCTACTAGGTGGTGTTTGGTACAGTGAGAGCAGAGTCTGGGCTGAACTCTGACACGCATACAAAGGAGCAGCGGGCATAGCTGCAGTTAGACAAGCTGTTGTGTTAGCTCCGCAAAGCCCCAGCTCTCTGGCCTTCTAGGCCCTCTGACTGTATCTTGCATGAGAGGTTCACCTGAGACCGATGTGGCAATACCTACCTTCAGTGAACCTTGCGATTCCGATCGCAAGATCCAGCTACCTGTCCAGTAGGATCAGGTGACGGCATCCTTTATAAATGGCTGGGCATAGGACTCAATGGAATTCTAAGTCCTGGGGCCATTCCCAAGACTATAGGTTTCAGAGCTTGCTAGATTCTTTGAGTACATAAGAATTATATCATTATTATATTCTTATTCTTCATTTAAGGGCACAAATATCTGCACATTTCTAGCCCATTCACATAATTTAAACCTACCACTTTGCCAATTTAAAAAATCATCTTTAGTATCCTTTACGCTAATTTAAAACTTTTCTAGTATTTAACAGATATAAGGAGAGAAGAAGAGATTGTAAAACCCAGCCTGCTGATGCCTCTTTGACACGCCAGCTAACAGCCCGCGGCGTGTATTCTCGGTTAGGCCAGCGCTCTCCTACTGTTTACCACCTTTCGCGCCAGAGCATTTTACAGCAAATCACAGACCAAATCCTGCTGTCTGGCCATAGCACTTCACACAATCTTTCCTGGAAAAGCTCTTTAGCTTCTGCCTTTGGCCCCTCATTCAGCTGGGTGAGGAACATAAAGTCCCTTGGGAACAGGCCACAGGTGCTTGTCCTGTCCCTTCACTTGCGCGAAGCCTTCTTGCGCTCCAAACACACATCTCGGAAAACCCGTCCAGCCTGCCTGAATCCCCAAATCCCGGCCTGTTATCCCGAGTGCATCTCTGCCTGATAGTCAGGAAACAAGCGCTTTCTGTCACCCCTAACAGTCTGGTGAAGCAGCAAAGAAGAATCTTGGTGCTCCAGGGACTCGAGGGCCACGCTCTTCGCTCAGAGGGATGTCCCTTCTCAGTCCACATTCTGCTTAAAATAAGCTCCTGCAATTCTCTGTGGAGTGCTGAACCAGCCATGAGCCGGTACCCTCCTTCAGTGGCCATCCTCTTCCTCCCTCTCTGTCCCCCATTCCCAGCCCGGCTGTCGGGAGGGCCAGCTGCTACCCACTCACACTTCATAGACCTCGCCAGGTTTCATCCTTGGTCTCCTGGACTCCTGGCTTTTTCTCTTCTAATTCTCCACATTGATGATAGGTTTATTTTTATTTTTATTTTTTTTTGAGACAAGAGTTTCACTGTGTTGCCCAGGCTAGAGTGCTGTGGCGTCATCCTTGCTCACAGCAACCTCAAACTCCTGGGCTCAAGCGATCCTCCTGCCTCAGCCTCCCGAGTAGCTGGGACTACAGGCATGCGCCACCATTTCTATATATTTTTAGTTGTCCAATTAATTTCTTTCCATTTTTAGTAGAGACAGGGTCTCGCTCTTGCTCAGGCTGATTTCGAACTCCTGAGCTCAAACAATCTGCCCCCTCGGCCTCCCAGAGAGCTAGGATTACAGGCGTGAGCCATGGCGCCCGGCCGATAGGTTTATTTTTAAAACGTAAATCTAATCAGATCACTTTAAAGGTTAGAAACCCAGGCTCAACATATTTTTAATTCTTTAGCATCATGTTTCAGATCCTCACGTAGTCACGTGTTGATCTTACATTTCAACATTACTTGCCACATTTCCCCACGCCCTCTACTCTGAAGACAGGAACTGTTTCCCAGGCCTCCAGCAGGGCCGTACCGCAGCATCCCTGACCCAAACTGGCCTACAGATGTGGACCTTTATGGACACCACAGTTGCTAAAATTTTGGATTTGAATGCCTTTAGAACATCCAGGCACTAACAAGGGTTCAGATCATTGGTGGTGTTATTTCTCTTTATCACAATTGGTGCTGGGAAGAACCATGCCTGAGACTGGAGGGCCCATGTCCCAGATGGCTCAAGCCCCTAAGTGGCAAATTGGTGCTGATTGCTGGCAGGAGGCCCCAGGTCCTTACAGGAGGACCTCTCCAAGGGCTGACCACATGACAGCTGACATCTCAGAGTGAGTAATCAAAGAGAAAGATAAAAATCTCAATGTCTTTATGACCTGCCCCCAGCAGCAGTCACTTTTCAGATTTGCACAACGCCCTGTGCAACATGGAGGGAACTACATACAAGAGTAACAGGAAGTCAGAATCACTGGGGACTACTGTGGAGGCTGGTGACCATTGTCCATCCTATGGCTCCCCAGTGATACATGTCCGTCCCCCTGCAAAATGCATTCACCCGCTCCAGATGCCCCTCTGAATCTCATCCTATTACAGCATTAGCTCAAAGTCAAGAATCTTCCAAATCAAGTTCAGTTGCAGATGAGTCTTCTTGAGTGAAGTTTCTTAAGTTTAGCTCCTCAAGTACATTTTTTCTTGGTCCAAATTCATGTAAACTAAAGAGAAAAGGCTGGGTGCGATGGCTCACACTTGTAATCCTAGCACTCTGGGAGGCCAAGGTGGGCGGATTGTTTGAGCT
>NW_012149219.1:615221-643448 GCF_000956105.1 Propithecus coquereli
CCCCCCCCCACTGACTACATACACACCTGATATACAACGGAGGACAGGCATATGACAACCTCTAAACATATTCCCATTTAAAAGATGGAAAAAGGTCAACGTACAAAATTCACTGATCCATAGCAATTCTGAAATTCAGCAGGCTAAATGCTGGGAGTTCCTTGTTTAGGACTTAGTTTTACTTCTTCCCAGGAGTGACCCATCATGACTCTCGGCTCCCCCCGGGCTCTGGCTTTCACCTCCTGAGTGATTCGTCCTTTTCTAGGAAAGCCGGTCCGTGTGTGCCGCCGTGTAGGTTCCTTAGCTCACCTGCTGCAGGTAGGAGTCCAAGAGTGCAGAGTCCTCTTTCTTCTCTGTGTTTTCTTTGCCTGTTGCGGGCCAAGCTGGTGGTGCTTTAGGCAATATGAATCTCTAAAAAACTTTATAGATTTCCGGTGAATTTTACTGGGGTTCACTCCATTAAACAAAGACCACATTCCACAAATTTGTCTCTCCTCTGCCTTGAACTTCTGCTGAGCCTATTGAGGGACAACACCCTTAAGCACCTCAGAAGCCCTGTTGTGTGACTGTATTGTTCTCTGATGTAGTGTCCTGAATATTTCTGAGGTCTTAACAAAGGCCTTTAAACCCTCGGCTTCATGTTTAGACCATGTCTTCTTCAGAGTGCCCTGGGTTTGGTCTTTACCTGAAACCCTTTTCTTAATTACAGCATCATTTGTTGTCTGGAGAAGTTGGAATTTTAAAATTCATTTTTGTTTAAAAGCCTTTCCTTCAGTTTATCTCTTTCCTTACTTTTTATTATAAGCAGCAAAAAGAAAGCCAGAAGTACTTCCAGCACTCTTTGGAAATCTCCTAGTTAGATCACAGTTTATTAAGTAAATTTTCTACTTTCCCCAGTATTGCAGGTGACAGTGTCACTAAACTTTTTGCCACCATATAACAAAGATTTTTACTAAAGTTTCAAATAAAATTTTCTTCACTTTTTTTCAAACTCTCATTCACAATCTCTTCAAAGGTCATCAGGATTTCATGAAAGACACTTCAAGGCTCTTGAAGCTCTCGTGAACATTCTCCTAAAAATCTTTCCAGCTTTTCCCCACAGCCTGGTTCCAAAGCCTCTCCCAACTTTCAGGTTTCTGTTACGGCAGCATCTCCCGAGTACTGTCGACATCTGACAACAACAGTAGAATAGGCTGGTTTATAATCCTGAAGCTTTATACATCGTCTTATCTTTGTCTAAAATGGTTTCCGCTATTCTCGTCTCCCTGACAACTGCCCACAGCCCATCAGCCTCTCCGACCCAGGGCAGAGTCCTTTGTTTCTTTCTCAGCCCTTGTCACATTATTCCCCAGCCTTTTCCTTTTCGGTTTGGTTTCCCTCCATGCTGTGAGCTCCCGAGTGTAGGAATTAGGGTCTTATTTTTGCCATATTTAGCTTTTTTTCCCCCAAGTCTCACAGACACATTCTCTGAGTGTGCATATTCTTATTTTGCTGGATTTGGAATGAGAACATTTCTGCACTATTAGCAAGACTTACTGAATAAACTTCCAAAAATATTTAGAATCATTTTTTCTTTTGATTTAGAATTTTTTTGTGCCTCTATGCCTCATCAAGTGATTAATAACAAAAGTACAGAATATTATGAATAAGTAAAGTTTTATTTTCCATGTGTATTCATAATTTAAATATATTTTCTTTATATATATGCTTAAAAAATATGTCAACTTGAGAGAGAACAATCCAACAAGGATATTCATAATTCTTGCTAATTAATGTCTGAACTTTTTTTCCCCTCAATTACTTCACACACCTGTTCACTGTAAATTTCCTTGGCAATTTTTATATCATACTAATGCTACTCAGAACTTGGACATGCACCTGAAGTTTTCCTGAATTTTAATTATTTTCAAATTAATTTTAATATTCTGGATAGTTTCAAGCTAACCCATATGTTTAATAAAATTGAACTTTATATTTCAAAAATGATGAAGTTTTCCTAAGGTTTCAAAAGATAATGTATGGTCTGCTTTTATAAATGCTTTTAAAATCATTAAAAAAAAATTCTTCCACTGAAAACTCTTCTATTTATCCCAGATCTTATCGTTCCATGATTAACTTAGCAGCTTGTCTTGTGTGCAGTAGCTCGCGAATTTCCAAGGTGAAACGTGGTTTTTGCTCCTCTGGCAAACCTGCCTTCTGCCAACTTCCCTTAAGTTGGGTTCCATAGTTTCAGTCACTGTTTTCCTGCAAGAGTTTTCATTTTCCTTCTGCCTCACTCAATAGCTCTTTTGCTCTAGGTTGTGCTATCTTACAAATGTGGCTAATATCCAGATGTTTCTTAAAACATCAGATGTTTTTTGATTAAGGAGTTTCACAACATTAGACATCATTAATATCATGAAGAGGAACAAATCAGATAATGGTTATTTCTATTGTGACAATCTATGGGATTTATAATTTTCAAAATAGTGCTCTGTAAAGTATAGGGTAAGAAGAGGTCTTGTTTTTATTCACAAAATGAGGTTTCCATTTTCTCACAGTAAGCAGTGAACAGAGTTTACTGTTTAGCCTTTATACAGTAATTTATATTGCAGAGTAACTTAAGAGTCATTTTTATTGGTTATTGGTAATGATTGTGTAGCCACAACAGCACAGAGGCAGCTAGAAAAACAAAAAAGTTAGGCTTAGATGTGTATATATGGCAATGGACTTTCAGGCTTAAAAAGAGTCGATGGCATTTCGTATGTGCCTGTAGGCACACGCACACATCCCTGGACTTATGAACAGGTGGTGCACTGTTAAAACAGTGGAGAAAAATAAAATTAAGCCAAAACAGAAAATCATTTAGCCAATATAAACTTGACCTTACGGACTAAACTCCTAGACAAATTCTTGCCTACCCATCATTTTCAATTTCCCTTTATTGCAATAGAGGCCAATATAATGATAACCACCTGGAAACAATGAGATACGTAAAGTAATTAATGAGGTATTAAAGACACTGACTTTGAAATATGTCTAAACCGTACACATTTGAATGACTGTCGTGCTCAAAATAGTTATCCTCTATAGCTAGGCACTAATTCCAATAATGTTTTTTTTGTGTGTGTGTGTCTTTTCCTTTACTTCAAGCATGTTTGAAATTCCTCTTCAGGAACTGCCCTGTGTCCTGTTTTGTAAATGCCTCCACGGAAATCAGTAAGATTTCTTTAACCATCACTCCTAGTGTTTAGACTAACAAAGGGATCATTTAGCCTCACCACTCACCTTATTCAATAATGTGGCTCCAAATGTATTCTGCTTTCAAAAATTACATAAAACATCCAAATTTAGGCAATTGCTGTCATTCAAGATATTTTAAAAACCATATTGGCTACCTTAAAAATTATTCCAGAAAAGCCCCAAAATGGTTTTGAGATATGGTTAGTACAATTGAGCAGATGTATTACTGTCTCCCAGGTTCCTTCCATGATGGTAACTATACCCATTTCTAATACAGGTCCTTACTGATATGAATTTCCATGTAAGCACTCCTTTAACTACAGCCCTTAAGTTTCGACATATTGTGTTTTTATTTTCATCCATCTCAAAGTATTTATTGACTCATCGGTTATTTAGGAATGTGTTGCTTAATAGTTATGAGTTTTCCAAATTTCCATTATTGATTTCTAATTTAATTCCTTTGTGTTCAGAGAACATACTTTGTATGATTTCAATCCTTTTAAATTTATTGAGGCTTGTTTTATAGTCTAACATATGATCCATCCTGGAGAACATTCCATGTTTGCTTGAGAAGAATGTGTATTCTGTTGTTGCTGGGTGGGATGTTCCACAGATGTTTGTTAGATGTAGTTGATTCATAGCATTGTTTAATTCTTCTATTTTCATGTTGGTCTTCTGCCTATTTGTTCTATTCATTATTGAAAGTGGTGTATTGAACTCTCCAACTGCTTTTGTGAATTCTTTATTTCTCCATTCAGTTCTGTAAGTTTTCGTGTCATGTATTTTGGAGTTTTATTGTTATGTACATATATAATTATTGTCTTCCAGATGGTTTGACCTTTTTATCATTAAAAATGCTCTAATTTCTTTCTGGTAAAAATTTTTGTCATAAAGTCTATTTTTGTCTAATAAGAGTACAGTCACTCCAGTTCTCTTCGGGTTGCTGTTTGCACAGTTTGTCTTTTCCCATGCAAACTACTTTGAGTCTAAAGTTTGTCACTCATAGACAGCATATAGTTAGATCATGTTTTTTTAAAAAAATCTTTCTGCCAATATCTGCCTTTTAATCAGAATATCTAGTACATTTGCATTTAATGTAATTACAGATAAAGTTGGGCATGTATCTGTCATTTGGCTATTTGTTTCCCATATGTCATATCACTTTTCTCCTCTACTCCTCTGTTATTATTTCATTTTGTATTAAACAGATATTTTTAGTGTGCCATTTTAATTCACTTTTATTTTTACTATACTATTTGAATTATTTTCTTAGAGGTTTTTCTGTTGATTACAATTAACGCCTTGACTTAAATAATTTTTTTAGATTAATAACAACTTAATTTCAATAAGACATAAAACTTTGTTACAAAATAGCTCTATTCCAACTCCCTTCTTTATGCTCTTATTGCATTACAAATTATATTTTTATACACCATAAGCGCATTAGCAAGGGTTTAAAACCGCTTCACATAGTCGTCTTTCAATCAGACAGAGAATTGCATTCACCCATGCGCCTCTGTTGACGCTCTTCGTTTCTTCATGCAGATTTGAGCTACTGTCCGTGCCTTTCACTTCAGCTCCAGGATGCTCTTTATTATTTCTTCTAGGAAAGTTTGGCTAGTGATGTGTTTTCTCAATTTTTGTTTATCTTGGGATGTTTTACTTTTCCTCTCTGTTTTGGAAGTATAGATTACCAGGATATAAACTCCATCAATAAATGGGCAAAGGACATGAACAGAAACTTTCCAAAAGAAGACAGAATAATGGCCAGCAAACATATGAAAAAATGCTCAACATCTCTAATCATTAGGGAAATGCAAATCAAAACCACAACGAGATATCACCTAACCCCAGTGAGAATGGCATTTATCAAAAAGTTCCAAAATAACAAATGCTGGCGTGGATGTGGAGAGATTGGAACACTCTTACACTGCTGGTGGGACTACAGATTAGTACAACCCCTGCGGAAAGTAATTTGCAGATACCTCAAAGAGCTAAAAATAGAAATACCATTTGATCCAACAATCCCACTACTAGGCATCTATCCAAAGGAAGAAAAGACATTCTATAGAAAAGACACCTGCACTCGAATGTTTATGGCAGAACAATTCGCAATTGCAAAAATGTGGAAACGACCCAAGTGCCCATCAATACATGAGTGGATTAGTAAAATGTGGTATATGTATACCATGGAGTACTATCCGACTACAAAAAACAATGGTGATATAGCACCTCTTGTATTATCCTGGATAGAGCTGGAGCCCATCCTTCAAAGTGAAGTATCACAAGAATGGAAAAACAAGCACCACATGTACTCGCCATCAAATTGGTACTAACTGACCAACACTAATGTGCCCACATGGCAGTAATACTCACTGGGTGCCAGTCAGGTGGGGTGGGGGTCTCTAGACATGATTTTCTTTAGTCCTTTGAATAAATTTATAACAGCTTTCTAGTAAGTCCTAAATCTGACTTCCTTCTGAACAATTTCTTTTGATGACTTTCGTTCCTTCATATGAGCCATACTTCCCTTTTTCTTTCAGTGCCTCATAATTTTTTGTTTAAAGCCAAACATTTTAAATAATCTAATGTGGTTACTCTGGAAATCATATTCCTCCCTCCCCAGGGGTTATTGTTGCTGACGTTTTGTTGTTGCTATTGTGTATCTGTTTAGGGACTTCTTGGACTAATTCTGTAAAGTTTGGATTCCCTGTCGTACGTGGCCACTTAAGTCTCTGCTCAGCCTAGTGGTCAATTAATGACTGGACAGAGATTTTCATAAATGTCTTAAATGATATGTCTCCCACCCTTTGGTAAGGGTCTGTCTTTGTGCACTGGGGCACGTATTCAGTGCAGCAGCGGTTTAGAACTCTGCCTTAGTCTTAATTTCCTGCTCTCACAAGGCCTCGGGGCCAGCCAAAGGTGAGTGGTTAGGGCCTTCTCAGGCATTCCCTAGGCATGTACGCAGCCTGCACATGTGCGTGTCTTTCCAGAGCCCCTGGATTATTATCGGAGCTTTTCAAAGTTCCCTGTGAACATCTTTTCCTTCGGATCTTTCTTTTGAGTTTTTTGGCCAGCCTCTTGTTTGCTGCCAACTGGTAACAATGCCTCAGGAAGTTTAGATGTTAGGTGATTGCCACTGACTGTTTTTGACAAATGCCTTGGAATTCGGGTTTTTCCCGCTGAGGGTGCTCTGAGTCGGGCCAAATAGCAATCAGCCCTGCAAGTGGGGCTTTCCCAGGAAGCTGGGAGACAGGTCTAATAGTGACGACACTCTCAGGATGGAACTTGTCGAGAAACTTCAAATCCATCATGCCCCTTTTAGTTTCCGCGAGGCTGCTAGTTTTGAAGACTACCACGGAACCGGGCTGACGGGAAGGGGGGGATGGCAGCAGGGCAAGTGAAAATGCCACAGAGCCGACCGCTCTCCTGATAGTCAGCTGTTCTTGAATAAACATTCCTTGGGTTGTTGCAAGTCATTTATGAATTTTTGGAGTTCCGAAAAAGTGATTTTGACAATTTTTTTCAGTGTTACGGGTTTTTAATTAGTGGTGGGACATACCCGTTTCAATGCTGTGAAAGACACTGGCTGCCCTTCTTCCTTTCTTAGACTTCCTTGCGGACCCAACTCTGATCGATAGAGAGCAATTACACGAGAGTGGTGTTTTTCAATCCACAGTTTGGGTTGTTTGTTTTAATATTCAATCCATATGACACTGATACTTTTGTGAATTACAATGAAAAATTAATTACTAACAAAATGAAATAGAAAAAACAAGACATCCAAAATACAAGTCCTAAACTTGCACTATTAGAATCAACAGACATAAAATTACATTTTAATGAATATAAGCAGAATAAACATAAAATAGGAAAAAAGCAGAGTTACAAAAATCTATACACACTGTGCTTGGAAAATGTGCATATAGACAATTCATATAGAAAATAGATAATGTGCTTATAATTTTAAAAGTATTACTGAGATATAATTGACATACAAGAAACTGCACATACTTAGAGTATGCAATTGGGTAAGTTTTAAAACATGTATATACCCACAAAATGATCACGCCAATCAAGATAATGGACATACTCACCGCCACCCCAAATTTCCTCATACCTCTTTGTGAGCCTTCTTTGCCGAACCTTCTGGATCACTCCCACATTCCAATACTGTTGTGTTTTCTGTCACTATGAATTAGTTTACATTTTCTAGAATCTCATGTAAATGGAAATGGGACCCACTCCATGGGATATCCTTACAGGCAAACTACATTAACTCCTTCATGGCTATACCCCTCTGGATACAACCCATGGCAGATTAGTGTTTCTGGGTTTTGTGCTCTCATGTACCATTAAAACAAGGCTCCCACGTGCTGCCAAGAGAGGCAGGCTGGCCCCCAAGACAAACAAATCAAGGAAGTATTGAAGTACGGTTGCTTACGTGCATAAAAAGTCATCCGGTATATCAGGGTCATAGTTATCATTAATTGAGCACATACTTTTTGCTTGGCACAGTGCTAAGAGATTACCCACATTATCTAATTTAATCATAAAAAGCCTTGTGAAGTGTGATGCCCTGTTATAATTCCAGTTTTCCAGATATGGAGACTGTCTTCTATAGTTAAGTAATATGTTGAAGATCACTCAGTTAGAAAGTGACCAAGACGAGGTTTACTCTAAACACCCCCAACCCCAAAGCCATAATGAACCACTCCACCACGCTGCTCCCAATGCCCACTGACAGGCATGCCTTGAGCATGTAGGTGCTGATCTGGTGAATATATTGGGTACAGAAGAACAATGTGAAGGAGCCCATTTGAGAAATTTTGAAAAATCTCTCCATCATGAAAAATGCATTTTCTCTTTAGGGGTTACTGGAAAGATGCTCCTCTAACCCATCTCTCTGCAGCAGCAGTAGCTGTGGTCATAAAGGTAGCCAGCACCAAAGTGGCACTTACGGCATCATGCAGAAACTCTCTTCATGCCAGCGTTCACTGCTATTATTTTCTATTCTCTGTGAACTCACACACACTTACCTACAGCCACCCACCCACACACACAGTGTGCTTCACTCTTGGGGAAATTGTAAAAAAAGTTAAGATAAATAATCGTGAGTTCGTATGTAAAATATTGGACTCCAATAAAGTTGGCTCAAGGATGAAAAATTGTTTAAACATACACATACAGCCACAACTTGAGTTTCCTGCACGCTGCCCTGCACCTGTTGTGAAAGGCCACAAGTCTAAGCGGAAGACAAGGAAGCACATGTTGGATAATACAATACCCCGGACGTCTTCCTAGGCTAGGTCAATGTCTACCATATAATTATTCATTGTAAACATGTCTGTGAGCTTGACTTATTAGATGTCTATATCTACCATCTATATTTTAAAATCAATCTGTTCCTTCAAAATGAAAATGTTCCATTTCTTTTTTACTTTTACTTCTAGTCTAAAGCTTTGTTCATATTTGTCGGCCATTCTGGAACCGTTTAAATTAGTGCAGGTTTTTTATTGAGTGTCAAATACACTCTGGGGAAAGGCTGGCCTCACAGTTACCCAATGTGTTCAGCCAGGTCCTGGAAATTTGTGAGGCAGGGAAACACCATTGTTAATAAAAGGTTTTTGTTATTAAGAGCTTATCTGAGATCCCCCTCTTGCTCTCTGGTTTCCCCTCTATGAGCCGGTCGGGGAGTTTGGTTGTCTTCCTTTGGGAGGGCGAGAATTTTGCTCCAGGATGTGAGCTTCTCAAAGAATTCGAGACATTTACTCAAAGCTCCAGGTGGGAGGACCTTCATAGAGCCAGCAGGGCACATTCAGCTGATATTTCAAAAATGGCAGAAACCTGCTGATCCTTCCCTGTCTCCAAAGACAAATTCAAAAAGCACGGATTACCCCTCAGGTCATCTGGCAAGTGTCTGGTCACCCTGGAGTTCTTGTTACACACGTGCATACTGTGCACAGCTACCCCAGGAATAAGGCTGAGGTATCAGATTGTCCCAAGCGCACCTTGTCCTCCATTTAGATCCGGGGCCTTCATGCAGGTGCAAGGCCTAAGAGCAAGAAGTGTGCCCCTGGCTTGCCTTGGAGGAATTGGACCATTAAAGTTAAACCGTTAAACCTTCTCCACATGTTTGTTAGCGCAATGGCTTTGTCTAAGCCTCAGGATGAGGGGCACATGGTAACAGTCTCTCAGCTCTGTTTCTTCCAGAGTCTTGGAGACTCACATCGTCACGGGGTCACTGAATCAGGAGCCAAGGGCAACCTGGGAATGTCTCCGAGTTCACCTCGCTGCCTCTGAGAGCACTGAGAGGTACCTGCAGCATCTCCTGGAGTGAACTGTCCATCCACCCTTCATCTTCTCCAGGGATGTTAGACTTCCGTCTCTTTGGTGAGAAAGATTGTCACGGCCAGCTGCCCTCCTGTGGACCGTGACACTGCAGCCAGCACCACGTCCCCTCCCCACCTGATTTCCGTGCAGCTGCAGCGCACGGCCCTGAGCACGTGACACGTGTGCCCCGGCTCTCTCCTCAGCCCCAGAAAATAGCTTTGTCCAGGTGCGCCCAGCCCTGCAGCAGGGACCCCCAACCAGCAGGAGCTAGGAGTCTCATGGGAACCACCCGGCATCCTGTCCTCGGGAAGGAGGCTCCGAGGCGCGGGTCTCACGGTCCCTTAGGAGGCCCCTGCAGAGCTGAGCCCAGACGCCCACGACAGCAGCCGGCACCATCACTTCTGTCGCCCCTTCTTCCCTCTTGTTCTTCCTCTCTCTGTTTCTCACTCTGCTTCCGGGGACTGCTTTCCACGTAAACTACCTGCATCCATGTGTGTGGTTCAGGCTTTGCTTTTGAAATGGCTCAAACTAAAGCAGACACCACCCCAATGTCCTTGAGGTTGGGCCTACATGTGAACAAAATGACCCACTGGCTAGCTCGCTTCTGCTAATTCTCCACCGCTAGATAAAGTGGAAGAGGTCAGTCAATGCTTATTTGAATACACAATCGACCCTGTTATTTGAGCAAATTGGTGGTGGTCTTGTATTTATTTTGAATGCAATGTTTGCTGGGGAGATGAATGTTGCTTCCTCTGAGTGGTTTTCCCAGCGGTATGTGTCCTCGTTGGATTTGAGACCTCCTCTGGGAATCTTACTTGGGGTCTCCCCTTTGACTCAGCCTCCACTGTCTCTCCCTGTGAGCCTCCAGCGATCCCAGTCAGTGGCCATGGTGCCCGAGAACACGGAGGGGTGTCTCAACACCTCTCTGCTAGCCCACTCTGTTCCCTGAGCTCTGTCCCAAAGGGCTACCTCACTCCTGCAGCTCTTTCATTCTCCTGCTGGACACAGGTGCTGCCATGCTGCTGTTGCTCCTCTGGCCTGTGGAAGACGCAACCACTGCCTGGGCAAGCACAGAGGTGGTGGAGCCATGCCAAGACCGTCCCTAAACGCAACCAAGTGCTCCAGAGGTGGGTAACCCTGGCCACGAGTGGAGGTCAGCACATACCACCTGCCCAAGGGTAATGTCGTGGTAATAGTATTCAAATGAATGTCGCATGGGGGATAATTCATATGAAATGTTTTTCTAGCTTTACTGAGGCATTATTTATCTATAATAAAATTCAGGCATTTTAAGTGCACATGCCATACATTTAACACACACTATAGTGCACGGTGAGATGAATTTTGGTAATTTTCCATGGCAGCCATCACCGCAATCAAGATATGGAACATTTCCATCATCTTAAAAATTCCCTGGAGTCCCTTTGCAGTTGATCCCCTCTCCTGACCCCCCAACCCCTGGCAACTGCTCATCACCCTTTTACCACTATAGTTCTGCCTTTTCTAGAATTTCACATAAATGGAATCAAGCAACACGCGATTTTGTGTGTTTGACTTCCCTCATTAGCGGAATGTTTTGGGGCTCCACCCACGTCGTTGCCTGTGCTAATATTGTGCGCTATCGCTCGGTGGTTTTCACTGTGTGGATATCCCAGAATTTGCCTATTCATGTAGCAGCTGATGGGCATTTGAGTTGTTTCCGGTTCTTGCTTATCTGCATAGTGCTGCCTTGAATGTTGCCATCTGAATCTTTGCACGGATATATGAGTCATTTCTCTCGTGTAAATGCCTAGATGTGGGTTGCTGGGTCATAGGTAACTATGTGTTTACCCCACTGCCACACGGTTTTCCAGAAGTGTTCATACCAATTTGCCAGCAGTATATGAGAGTTCCTGTTCCCCATCCTCACTGTAGTTAACCTCTAATTTAGCCATTCTTGTGGGAGTATAGTACTATCTCAGTTTAAATTTGCATTTCTCTGATGCATAATAATGTTGAGTACTTTAGTATGTGCTTGCTGTCCAACTGATATTGCTGCCGAGCAGTACCTGAAAATATTCTTAAGGGATGCACCAACCCTAAGGTAGTTGTTATTCCCCCTAATTTTCAGATAAAGATCTGAGGCCTGCACTGGCCGTACTTGCTATACTTTTGCCCTATGTTCCTTCTGGCAGAACTGGGGCTGAGGCTTCCTAGAACGGTATGTTATCCACTAGACCTTGTGTTCTCAATTGCGTGGAACTGTTCTTAAAGGGCCTTGCAGCTATATTAGTAACCTCAAATATCAACAGACTGGTGGCACATTTTGACATTAATATTTGCCCTAGTTTGACATGAATAGTCAACTATTCAACATTGCCAAGTGTTTGTTCTTTTAAGCTGTTGAGCCTCTAACCATTTTGACCAGATTTAACAAATGGCATTGTCACGTGCTTTCTTAGCAAGTGCTACAGTCATTTTGCGTGAAGTATCCCCTCCGCCACTTTGTCCCGTTTGGGCTTTGTAGGAGGGGTGCTCCCATCCATCCTCCCTTGTGCTGGGAGCATGTGGAGCATGTCCGGTCACTCAGCTCTCCCCCTCTCCTTTGTTGGTGCCCTAAATGCTTTCTGTCCTGGTATAGTCAGTCTCTGAGTTACAGGCTTTGAGCCCTGTGGGAGCACATGCTCACCATATGCCTGTGAACAGAAATGCTGAAATGGGGGCCTCTGCGACCCACGGATCCTGTGAGCTCTACCTGCAGGAATGAAATCAGAGACCTGAAGCCACTGGGCTTCTGGGCCAGCCGCTGGGAAACGCGGATCAGAGCCAGACGTAGGTGAAAGTTCCAAATCTCCTTGGGGAAAAGAATTTTCTGTCTTTCTTGACCGTCTGTTATCTCCTGTGCTTATCATTTCTATGACCTTGTCTATTTCCATGTATTTTTAAAAAAGAGATTCTCTAAAATAAATAAAGACTTGTAGACTTATTTTTAGAAGAAGTGTAGGAGAGGGGCCCGGGGAAATAGCTAATCTTGGAGAAAGAGGAAAAGGTTTATAAAAGGCAAAAAGAAAATTAACCTTCCAGGACTGGAGGGAAGGTGGACATTTGTACACAGCGACTAGCATAGGAGAGTGGCCTGCTGCCCCAGCCTGGGTGTGTGTGCATATCTGTGTGTGCACCGTGCTTGAGTGCATGCATATGTGTGGTGTGCACACATATGAGCGTGTGTACCCATGTGCTTATGAGTGCGTGCATGTGTGTGCTTGAGTGCATGCATGTGTACATAGGCCTGTGTGTGTGTGCTTGCACATGTGTGTGGGGTATGGTGTGTGTGTGTGATGTGTGAGTGTGGATTGTGGAGTATGGGGAGGAGGGATCAAGTGTGAATATTCCAGAAAAGGTATCACTTTGGTTCTCATTGGTCATTTGCTCTTTGGAGTAAATTAATTCAATTCGCACATTGAGAGAAATTTCTACTGAGGCGGAAGGAGGGAAGTTCAGAGGTACCGAGTCCCGCGGAGGGAAACAGGGGGGAAAGGGCATTCCTAAGACTCTGCCCTCTGTTTTGAGATCTTAGTTAATGTATTTCGTGCTTTGCTTTACTTTAGAACTGCCTGAAAGTCACGACCCTCTCAGAGATCAACTAGTCACTGCCCCAAGTCAAAGAATCTTTGCTTCCTTATTTCCTTTTAAAATGTCTTGTTGCTGTTGTCACGACCTGCGCGCTCGGCTTGGGCGGTGCCACTGAGTCCTCCTACCCGGCACAACCTGGGGACCTGCCGGGGCCTTGACACCCGCCCCCCAGCGGCTGGAACGGCTGGGTCTGGGGAGCAGCCTGGCCTGGGGGCTTGGAATCCGCCCTGGGGGTTCTCGGACGCAGTCACGGCGGGGGCCTCGCTAGGAGACGAATGGTGTCGCGGCGGAAGTGGCGGGACTGCAGGCGCTGGGGGAACGCCTGCAGCGCTGGGCTTCCCGTGCAGTCTCCGTCCTCAGCGTGTCACGCAGGCGCTGCGAGCGCGGCGCTGTCCCCAGGGAGGCGGTCCCCACGACGGTGGCTTCCCGGCCTGCCGCTGCCCGATTCCAGCCCCTCGAAGGGGCACGCGCTGCCGTTCGCGTGGGCGACTCCGGGCGGGCCGGCGGGGATGCAGCAGCCGGAAGCGACGCAGGACGGACGCTGGGTGTCAAGAGGAGCAATCCCCGCGGAGTCCTGGTCTGGCTGTAAGCACTCGGACACCAAACCCAGCAGCTCAGTTACGTTCCCCGGGAGGCCGTGCGTGTCTCGCAAGCGCGCCACGGGCCGGGGTTTTGGTTCTCTGGCACCTGCGATGGAATCGTTTCCGACGCAGATAAAAAGCCGGCGGTGGAGACGCCGCGTGGAGGGCGCTTGCGCTGCGCTCGCCAACCGCACGGCAGCCCTGAGAGCGCCGCCTGTGTTTAGACCAGTCCCCTCCCGGCGCGTTCCCAGGCCTGCTCGGGCTCCAGCGGCGGCTTCCCCGGTCGCTTTTGTCTCCCAGGGTCTCGTCCCCTGTGATCTGGTCCCTCCCTCCCCCCCCAGGCCCCTGGAAACCGCGGTGGTTTCGCCTCGGCCGCCCCGCCCCGTCGGGCCGCCTTGGGCTGGTGAGTCGAGGACGGCGGAGCCGTGTGGTCCAGACTGGCCGCTGCTTGACCTCGGGATGCCACCCAGGCCCTGGGCCACATGGGCTCTAAGGTTCCCCAAAGTCTGGCTGTCCCCCTCCACCAGCTCCCAGCCTCCTTTTAGGTGGCGAGGGCTGGGGAGCGGGCGGGTGGGGGCAGAGAGGGAAGAAGAGCGGCAGAAACGCGGAATGCCCGGGAGGCTGGGTCTCGGGGAGGCTGGGTCTCACCCCAGAACGCTGCTGAGGACACCCTGACCGACTCCACACCGCGAACAGAAAGCACCGTGCCGTGAACCCCCAGGCGGAGGACGGCTACCGTCAGAACCCAGAAAGTGACAGGTGTTGGCAGGGGGTGCAGAAGCGGAGCCGGAGAACTGCCCGTGGGGATGGAAAGTTCCACGGCCGCCGAGGAAAACTGCGTCGCGCGTCCTCAAGAACTCTAAACGTAGAATTGCCATATGATTCGGCACTTCCGCTTTTGGGTGTTTCCCAAAAGAATTGAGAGCAGGGCCTCAAAGAGATATTTGTACAACCGTGTTCATAGGCATGTTATTCACGACAGCCAGAAGGTAGGGACAACCCAAGTGCCCATCCATAGCTGGATGGATAAGCAAAATTTGGTAACACATACAACGGAATATCATTCAGCCTTAAAAAGGAAGGAGATTCTTGCACGATACATACGCTGTGGACGAGCCGTGAGGACACTGTGCTCAGTCACAAAAGGACGAATACTGTGTGAGTCCACTTATAAGAGGTTTCCTGGAGGAGTCAAATCCACAGAGACAGAAAGTGGAGTGGGGGCTGCCGGGGGCTGGGGGACGGGGCATGGGGAGTCGGTGTTTAATGGGGACAGAGTTTCAGTTTGGGAAGATGGAAAGAGTCCTGGAGATGGATGTGGTGACGGCTGCACAACAGTGTGAATGTGCCTAATGCCACTGAACTGTCCACTTAAAAACGGTTAGGATGGTCAGTTTTATGTTAGGTATGTTTCACCGAGGCAGCTTTAAAACCAGTGACAGATGGCTCTAATGGTGGTGGAGCCCATCGCCCACTTCACTTGGGGGGCCGCTGCTCTCGGGAGCACACACCTCACGGGGACACTTGAGTGTCGAGTTCAGGTGACCTGTCTTTCTCACCACAGAGACAGGTCCCCTGGTTAGCATTTGCCGGGATCTGTGGTGGGGAGATCGCCCAGTTTGACAGCACAGTGTGGGCCTTGCACATCTTTTCTTGTGTTTGGGCTTTACTTTTCCAAACTGCGACATTTATAACTTCTTTAGAAAACATCGCCTCCTGCAGACTATAGACTACAGTCTACAGACTGCAGACTACATCTATTTATTAGGCACTTAAGTGCCGTAAAATACAATGCACAAGGCTGCTTTCCTGTTTCCTTGAAGCTGTGTCAATTCATTTTAGGGTAGACTTGGTCTACAATGTTCAGAGCACTCCCCACTGTGGAGCACCATATCTAAACACCTAAGTACGTGTTCTTCCCCGGTGCTGAAGGCAACTCCATGCAGCCGCTCCCACGAAAGAAGCTTGGAGTGTTCACTAAACATCCATCTTGTTACTCTTCCCTGCAGAATGTTGCCGTGGAACGGAGAACACAAAGATTCTTCCAGTTTATGAAGAAACCGGCAGAGTTAAGGCTTCCGTATTTCACAGCCAGAAGTGGAAAACACCAAGAAGAATATGTCTCTTGGACTACAATACTCCATCCCAATGTCCAAGTGTGCTATGACTTTTTCCTCAGCGTGAGTGGCTGAAACCTTAATGCCGGGCCCTGGTCCAGACGGGCTTCGTCAAGCTCGGATTACCTGTTCTCATTGGGTCCAGGGATGAGCACAGAAGCCAGGTTTCTGGTTCACAGAGAACCTAAATTCTAAAGTTCATATATAAAGTACACAGACTAAGTAATTAAACACAAAAACTTATATACGCACCAAATATGACATTTTTATTTAATGCAAAAAGCACGAACTACCCCTTCCTTTTGGGGAGTTTCACAAGCATTTTTGACTAACAGTAACCCCCATTAACAGAAATAGCAATAGTTTACATATTTTGTTTATGAAAAGCAACATTATAAAATGCCATTAAAGGCCTGGGCCGCTTTTGTGAGCTCTAAACTAATAGCAAATTCGACTTACTATCTGGGAACAAAAAAAATTCTCTGAAAAATGGGTTTGGATTTTTCTCCTATGCTTCTTCCTGGCCTTAATGCTTCCTGGGGAATAGTTTTCCTTGCTCGGGTGCGGTTTCTGCGGGATTAGCGGGGTACAGAGCCCCGGGCCACCCCGGTGCGCGGCCAGCAGGGTCGCCAGGGGGCGCTGTTGCCCCGCCGGGCCGGCTGCAGCCGCGCGCTCACCGCGCGCTCCGTGGCGGTTTCTAGATTTACACAGCGCGGTCCCGGCAGGTTCCCGCCCCCGGCTGGGCAGAGAAAGCTCGCAGTGACACTCACGGGCAAGGACAGCAGCCCCGCAAGGCGCAAGGGGGCTGACGGGAGCGCGCAGGTGGCGTCCGGGGCGAAGGGCCCGGTTCTGCGCCCGGGGCGCGCGTGCACGTGACCCGCGGAACAACGCGGACGCAGGGCCGGCACCGGGCCGGGCGAGCAGGGCCCAGTCGGTGCCGGTTCTCGGACCCGCGCGGGGGCCGCGCCGCAGGGCGAGCTCCCCGGCGCTTAGGGGGCCCCTGGGCCCAGCCGGGAGGGCGGGGAGCGCGGCGTCCTGACAGCCTCTGCGCGGGGCGGGGGTTGCAAATGGAACCTTTTTAAGGACAGCTGAAAGACATTAAAAACACGGCGTGCTGGGACACTGGATAGGGCACGAGTCATTAATGGGGCCAAATCAGAGGGGAGTATGTTGATGGGATAATAACAAAAATAAAGAAGCTTGATAAAAATGACACTTTCGGAGTCAAGCTGAAAACACAGGCCGGTGAGAGCTGGCAGATTCCTGGAACGGTTGCAAACCGGGCCGAGCGCGGCCGCTCGCCCGTCTCCAGCTCGGCCCGCGCGAAGCTGATTCGGTTCCAAGTCGTCCTAGCTCAACGAACGTGCTGCTGTCGTACCCACTTCTTTTAGGCAATTTTCACAACAAGCTAGCAAAGTAGGTTCTTATCTTCGCAGTTTTGCAAAGGAAGAAATCGACAGTCAGATGTCAAAGTTACGAGGCCGAAAGAAATAAAGGCCCGAGCTGGGTGGAGACCCGCGGCTCTCAGACACAGTTCCTTTGCTGTGCTTGGCTGGCTTCCCGAGAAGGGCCGGGTGCATATGCCCCCGGGGATGCGAACCTCCAGGAGGGCCGGGTGCATATGCACCCGGGGATGCGAACCTCCGGGAGGGCCGGGTGCATATGCACCCGGGGATGCGAACCTCCGGGAGGGCCGGGTGCATGTGCCCCCGGGGATGCGAACCTCCGGGAGGGCATATGCACCCGGGGATGCGAACCTCCGGGAGGGCCGGGTGCATATGCACCCGGGGATGCGAACCTCCGGGAGGGCCGGGTGCATGTGCCCCCGGGGATGCGAACCTCCGGGAGGGCCGGGTGCATGTGCACCCGGGGATGCGAACTTCCGGGAGGGCCGGGTGCATATGCACCCGGGGATGCGAACCTCCAGGGGGGTCGGAGGCCCGGGCTGGGGCCTGTCCTTGTGCGCCAGAGCCGCAGTGAGCGGCCGGGCCCAGAGGGTCGCGTGGCACCACGGGCCTTGCTGCGCTTCCTCTGTCTGCAGGGACTGGGGGCCTGAAGAAGCCGCGGCCCGGAGGGGCGGGGAGGATACCTGTTGGAGCTCCTTGGAACAAGCCTTGCAGCAGGGCCGCAGCCATCCTCAGTCACCCAGGGCCACGACAGCGTGCGCCCTGGCTTAGAGAGGGGGCGGATCATGGATATGAAAAATGCTTCCCTCGATGAAAAGGACCCTGCCGAGACACGATGGCTGTGGGCCAAATGCTCCTACAGGGTCTCATTCTTTTATCTTATTATTATTTATTTAAACAAGACTTTGCTTTAGATAGAAAATCTCTCTCTGCTATAAAATTGCAAGGCTCGGGAAAGGTGCCCAAGAATGGCTGGTGCCGCAATAATACAAAAACGCGCTCGTGGTGGGGCGGAACAGGGCGCAGAGGCTGAAAACGAGAGAAAGCTCGAGGCAGGGGAGGTAGAGGACCTGGCAGGGCGGAGGGGGCAGAGGCCCTGAGGGCTTTCCCCGGAGCAGGATGGGTATGGAGGACCCCACAGAGGGTCCCCAGCCCTCATGGGAAGTGTAAACTAAAGATGGAAAAGACAGAAAGGCTGGCAGAGGGATTCGTCTCCAGCCAACCTGTCAACGTTTGGGAAAAGATGGATGAGGAAGAATAGAAGGTGGGGGACGAGAGGAGGAGCAGTTGAAGAAGGGAGAGGAGAGCCTGGGGCAGCCACACTGGCGCCTGAGCTTTCTGGGTCGGGTGCCCTTGTGTGACAGCCACGAGGGCCTGGCAAGGAGGGCACACCAGCCTGTTTTTGTCTCACACGTTTGCGGAATCTGTTCAAAAGCTCTGAGATGCCCAGTTAAAATGGAGGGGGCTCGAGTGACCGCCTGAGTGGCTGGGGCCTCAGTGGGTGGGACGCCAGGGCTGGGGGGGTTGCATGGGAGGGACCATGGCGCAGTTGGTGTGATTCACACAGCTTCTCAGTGTGGCTGTGATGCTAAGCCCTGAGCCGGCCGATACCAACATTGTCCTCAAGTGCCAGACCCCACGCCCATCCTTCCCTCCTATCGCCATCATCTTAGAGGCATTAGAAGGAGAGGCACGAATTCCCCACCTCTGATTTTCCTGGGGTAGACTGTGATGAGGCCGCGCGCGGTCAGTCTCCAATAGAGCCAACACCTTCTGTGAAAATGACTTTTCCTGACCAGTTGTTTTGGAGTGTTAAAAAAATACCTCTACAAATCTTTGCCACTTTCTGAGCCCTGTTCTAGATGTTTGACATGTCCTAAGGTTATCAACTTTAAGCCACAATAATCCTAGGAGGTAGATGCTATTATTCCCATTCCGCAGATGCAGAAACTGAGGCCCTCAGTAATTCTCTGACTGTTCAAGGTCACAGCAGGTGGGGGTAGAGTTGGGATTTAAAGTCGGATCTATGACTGAGAACTGTGGGTACTTCTTTCTTATTTGCATTTGCTTTTCCTATTGAAAGTAGCTTCATTGCTTCTGTAAAATAAAGTGTGCGAAATCACCCCAAATGCCATCATCCAGGGATAACAGGAACATTTTACTGAATATCTTTCAAGACATCTCTCTCCTGCATTAACTCTGAGACAAGCTTGTCAATACCCAGTTTACTCCTGCTTGAAAGTCGGTCAGGACACATTCAATTGAGTTGAAGCAGGTGGCTTTCCGGTCTTCAGATTTGCCTAACTGGCTTGGCCTCAGGTTTCCTCAAAGGAAGTGCCTCCGGGCTGTGCCGCCTCCTCCCTCCCAGCCCTGGCGCCTGCTCCTCCGCCTCAGTCCTTCAGGCCGGGCCCTCATTTCCACGCCTCCAAGGAGGGCCTCACTAGCTCCTCCAAAGATGGTCTCCGAGTTCCCTACTTGGACAGCTACTTGAGCAGCTGCCAAGACAGGGACTGTTGCACCTTCTGCTTCCAGAGGACGGGATTCGTGGAAGTGGCCAGCGACTACCACGTTCATCTTCCTCATTCTTCCTTGATTTGTGGGGCAAGAGACATTTGCAAATTTCCTTCTGGTCAGTAGGATATGACAAGAGCTACCACTCAGCCTGGGTGCAGGACTAGACAGGCTCTCTGTTAAGGACCTTTCATACTCCTGACCACGCCACGAGGCGATCTGATTAGCCCATTTTTCTGCATGAGGAGATGGAGCTCAGTAAGTTGTTTGAGCACACACAGCTGGTAAGCACCAGGATTTGAACCCGGGTCTCTTGGGTTCAGAGCCTGTGTTCACATCACTGCACTTTGCCGCTTCGCTTGGCCACATCTCCATCACGTGTGAAATGTTTCGTATGGGAGGGTCTATAGAAAATACCAAGGCTTGCCCAGGAAGAATTAAGACTGAGCAAGATGACATCAGTCATAACAAGCAAACAAGCACATCCACACTCTGCATGGTGTGGACGTGGCCTGCCCCCTTCTCTTTGAAGTGTGTGTAAATAAGCAAACCTGTGTCGGTCTGAACTCGAAACTGAGTGGTTCAGCCACATTTGGCATCCAGCACAGCCCCTGAAAGTGGCTTTGTTTTTATTATTGTGCAGAAAGTGTTCTAATTACGTATGCTTTTCTGAGTCAGAGGAGAGAGGGAATCCATTTGCCTGTGGAATGATACTTGTGAAATCCCAGTGGAAGCGACTATAAATTGATTTTAATGCACGATTACTAACGGTTTAATAATCCTAGGGAGAACTGACCGAGTCCCAAGGATGAATGAAGAATTTTGACGGCAGAAGCTGTAAATGCTGATGTCCAAGGAGGTCAGTGGATTAAATGATGAGTCAGATGCTTCGAGCGGGGCTTGTATTAGGAAAATCAGGTCGTGCTGCGGCGACAAACCAACCCAAGGTCTCAGCGATGTACGAAGAACTTTGCTTCTTGCTCGTCAGTGGCCGGGGAAGGCAGTTCTCCAGGGCAGCTGTCTTCCCTGAGGAGAGCAGGGACCCACACCACTTCTGTCTGGTAGCAATGCCATCCCAAGCATGTGGCTTCCAAGATCATTAGAGTGAGGAAGAGAGGGCCAGAGGGCTCATGGGAAGGTTTTAAGACCATATTCTAATACTGAAATTGGAGGGTTTATACCACCAGTTGTCCATGAAGGACAAGAGCTGGTCAAGAGCGGCTGTGCAGATTGGATCTAACTATCACAACTTTAAATATGTCTTCATTCTCTCTCAAACATAGCAACATATTTTTGGAGAACAGTTCCAGGCTTTTGGAAGCAGAATTGGCGTCTGTGATGGAGGGACTTGTCATTGGACTTAGGGCCCGCTCTAATCCAGGAGGGTCTCGTCTCCAATCCTTACCTTACTTGCACCTGCAAAGACTCCTTCCAAACACCGCTGTATTCACAGGTTATGGGTGGATGTATTTTTAAAATTTTTTTGGTGGGGAAGCACTATTCAACCCACGACAACCACCATCTGAAAAGGACAAACGTTAGCATCTTATCATGTATGCCCAGGGCATTTTCATGGCAAAAATAAACATTACGAAGAAAATCAAAGTCGTCTTCGTCCCACTTCTTGGCCCCGTTTCCTCCTTGCGCTGGTTCCCTCGTGCTCGGCCTCCTCAGAGGCCACAAGGCTGATTAGTTTGGTGTGTCTCCTTCCAGCCCACATTTTTATATTTTTATTTACTTGTTTTTCCCATAATCGAAGTATAGTATTGTTCTATATTTTAAAAATTTACACAAGTGGCAAATTTTTATATGCATCGTTCAGGGCAATTAATATTTTGTATATTCGGTTTCTTTTTTCAAGAGCTATTCAAGTGGAAGGACATAAAATTAATTTGTTCATTTTAACGAATACTTTGATTCCATCAGATGAACAATATGCTACATTTTATTTGCTGGCTAACTAATGTTGGGAATTTAAATTGTCTTCAATTTTTTTCCCTTACAAATTGTATTTGGGTTCTCCAGAGAAAAAAGCCAATAAGACATATGCATATACACATATATGCATGGGCAGGGGAAAGGGGGCTTATTTTGAGGAATTGGCTCACGACATTATGTTGGCTGGCAAGTCCAAAATCTGCAGGGTGGAGACCCAGGGCAGAGCGGTGGGCTGAGTGTGAAGGCCGCTGCTGGCGGAATTGCCCTCACTCAGGGAGGGCAGTCTTGTTCTTAAGGCTTCAGATGACTGGATGAGGCACAGAGGGAAATCTCTTTTGCTCAAAGTCTACTGACTGAAATGTTGATTCCATCCAAAAAAACACCTTCACATAAACATCTAGAACAGTGTGTCACCAAATACCTGGGTACTGTGGTCTAGCCCATTGATACTTAGAATTAACCGTCACACAAAACAACTTTTAAATCATGTCTTCATATAAGTTTCCTTCCTCTAGGGAAGTGTTTTTCAGACTGAGGGGCGTGAACATTAACGGATCACAAAATATATCGAGAGGGTCCTGAGCGGCATTTTATAGTTTGTAAAATGGATTTGATTCTTTAAATAAAAATTATGATTGTTTTAGTACACAGAGAGTATAAGAGTATACACTTAGGGAAATATTCAAAACAATATTGAAGAACAAAGAACAAATGTTGGTATGGTCAGATTTTTAAAATGTGGCTGTTATGGGGGCAGCTTCATTTTCTTAACTTGTGTTTCCCTAATACGAGGAGCGTAGACATTTCTTCAGTTATCGTTGATTAATTGGGTTTCTTCTGAGCATCCCATTCTTTAAAGATCGAGCTGGAGTGAGGTCCCTTTTCCAGACCTGAGACAACCTCTGTCCCCTCCCCTTAGGAGCAGATACAGTTACAACACCCCTTGGAGTGCTGGGGTAGCAGCCTCAACTTCTTAATGGGAACATTCACATTTTGTAGGATCGAACCCAAATAAGCAATAGTCCTCGAGCTTCAAAATTCCGTTCTCAGGAGCTCTTCCCACCCACGAACATTTCATAACCCTTGCAGCGTCGGTGTGGCCTCCCTGCAGTGACCGGCCTGCTCACTGGCGTCTCGGGCTGTCCCCTGCGGCATCCGTCTCTTCCTCTCATCGTTCCGCCGGTTGCTTAGTTCGGTGATTCAGCCAAGGTTTCTCAACCTCAGCACTTCTACATTTGGGGCCCAGTAATTCTTCGTTGTGGGGCAATCCTGGTGTCCTAGGATGTTTCGCAGCAGCCCTGGCCTCTCCCCGCCAGATGCCGAGAGCACCCCTCCCCCTGTATTGATAATCGAAAATGTTTCCAGACATTGCCAGAGGTCCCTGGGGACAAAATCATCCCCAGTTGACAACCACCAACTTAATTAAAAGACCCAAATCAAGTGCCAGTGGCAGATACTCAGAGAAAATACTCGTGCCGCTGGCAAATCCGCGGTGCTGGGGCTGAAAGGGGAGAAGGTGTTTGAAAGCACCACCTACCCACCTGATGTCGACCCTTCCTGGCACTTCCCCATCTCTGGTTGCTAAATTTTTAGGCTCTGGCCAGGGTTTGTTTCTCTGCCTGGGTACATATTAGGAGGAATAATTTCATGAGTAAAATATTACGGTCATGACAAATCGACAGCAAATACAGAAAGAATCTGTCTTTTATTTCTACGGCAGAAAATGATAGTAACCTAAAAGCGAGTTTTGCTTTAAATTTCTGTCTTCTGGAATTTTCTTTTTTGCTTTCACAGTGGGGACCAGGCTACCAGATGTTATTACTGCATTTTGCCTTTTGATGTTAAAGGAAGCTTAAGGCAACCAAGATAACACAAGAATAAGAGTCGTCCTTCATTCGCAGGTCAGACATGTGTCAGTCGCTACCGTCCAAGACAAAGTTAAGGGCCTGAGACGAGCAAAAGCGTTTTCCAAGTGCCAAAGTGCTCATCACGAGATGCATTTACAGGACGTGTGTGGCGCTTACTCACAGGGAGTCTTTCTCAGCCCCGGGACTGGCAGTTTAGTACGATTCTAACAAGTCTGGTTATTGGCTTTCTCTGTAGCAGATTAGGAAAGGGTGGGCATCACAGGGAAGTGTACTAAATGCAGAGAAAAATGATTGCCTGCACCCTGATGAGAGAAGACAATGAACAACCACAAAGATAAGAGCAATAAATAAGCAATATCTCAAGACCTCAAAAAGCTTAGCAGCCCGAGGTTATCTAAAAATGGCTAGAATGGCAAATTTTATGTTTTATATATTTTACCACAATAAAAAGAATCAATCCATAAGAAGGTTGAGAAGTTTGTAATGTGTTTCAGGGAAAAACATGTAACCAAAATTGCTAAGATTAAAAATAAAAATGTACTCCTTAAAGAGTCAAGCCAAAGTTATCCTGATGATTCACTCATGAAGAGTCTCTCCTTTATCACAGAAGCTTGATAAATACGATGTCACTGCAATAGTTCAAAACTAGCAAACAATAATATGCTAATAGAAGAATTGGATGTCGTGATTTTGGGGGACTGGGTTTTTTTGACTGTGACAATGAAATGTGGCCACAAATCTTGCGGTTTGATAATGGAACTTCAAAAACGAATCTCATGTGCTAAGGCTGCATTCGTTCTCTGGCCTGGGCCCCAGCCTGGCTCCTCTGATGAGTGTTGGCTTAGGGTTTCCACACGAGCAGCCAGGGTTGATGGATGAGTACGTTTACTGTCTGGATGGATAACAACCAGAAGATTCCTGGTGGCAAGCACTGAACGCACGCAACCGTCCCTGGCCTCTGGAGTAACTGCAAAAGGACTCAGCAACATGGCCACTTGGAGCAAATTGCAATGGCGGTAGCATTAAGAGCACACTCGCACAAACCTGCGCTGTCAGTCATGTTCTCAAGGCCACACCAGGTATAGAATAAGGCTTTCTGTATGTCAAACGAGAAAGCTGGGCATTGCCTGCTTCCCGCTGCCTGGTTCTTAGCAATATATTTCCTTGACGTTTTTGGTTTTCCAACTGAAATGGGAGGAAATCTGTAAGAAGGGCCACCGAGAGATGGCACCGTGTGTGGAAACTTAGCTGAGTTGCACAGATCTCCTGCCTTCCTGGTAACTGTTTTTTTAAGGCAGGGAACTTTAAACATTTTGGTGGGGGAGTTTGCATCAGAATTCTTACCTTTTTAACTTATTTATTTTTTACATACTGAGAACCCTAATCTTCTATAGATGAGTCTTAACTACATTTTATTTGATGAGGGCAAGTAGATTCATTCAAAACACTTCATTTCTATCACATGCTAATCTCCAAGCCCACTTCTCAGGATAAGGGGGGCTACAAGAACAGGCAGACATCCTCCACGCAACGGATAAATAGGGGGATTTGGGCAAGAGTTGAAAATATCAGTCACCAGTCCACTTGTGAGCTTTGGGCAGCCAAGTGGGATGGAATTCTTTGAGGAAAGAAAGGATTTTTCTGAAACATTTCTTTAGGAGGGAAATAACCACACCAATTTTAGTCTCAAACTTTCTAAGTCATTTCTCAAAGTCTTTGGAGGCTATTCAAACCAATTCCAAAAGTTTTTATGAAGTCAAAATGGTTCTGAAATCTCCTGTCCAAGTGCAGAGACACACACTAAATGGATAGGGTGCGATGCAGTTTTCTGAGAGCTTGTTTGGATTTCAAGAAGTGAGCAAGATAAGCTGAATGGCCTTTTCCTGCCCTGATTAAAAAAAAAAAAAAAAAAAATGAATCGCCTTAAGCCTGGGGAACAGGGACCCAAAAAACAGATACAGTACAAAGAACAAACAACTATGTGTCAAAAAAAAAAAAAAAAAATGAAAGAAAGAAAAAAATCTTTCCCAAAGATGCTTGAAAGAAATCACTGACATTTCCTAACTTCAAAAGAACAGAAAATCTAACAGGGAAAAAAGAAAATCACAATCCTAGGCCCAGGATGCAGTGAAGACATATCAAAACGCTACTGTAAGTTGTGACAAAGCGGGAATAAACCCACGGCCCTCAAGGCTGCATTTTAATGTACTGTTTGTGTTTGCATGGACTTCCCTGTACGAAAGGAGGAAACAGAAACGCACCTGCATGGTCTGAAGTGCTTCCCTTTTGCTTTTGTCATTTGCCTCTTTTCTTTGCAATTCACAGTCAGGAACAGGAAGAATGTCGGAGGTGGGGGGTGTGTGTAATTTGAGAGATGGTTTCAGAGAAGTTCCGTGCTGACAAAACAGATGGTTTGGAGCCGAGATGTGTTTTTGCATTTTTCGTTAAACGCAAGGCAGCACGGTGCCACGTTCACTGCATGACACACCCCACCAGGAGCAGGATCTCCTGGGCAGCTCCAGGGGCAGGTTGTCACTCCGCAGAGAAGTGAATGCATCATGCTCACCTTGTGGGGGGTGGATATTCCAGCCGTCTCAGGGCCCCCAACCCCGCCGCCAGGCCCATTCGGCAGGATCGGGGAGCCGCACTTAGCTTTTCTTTCAGGAGCGAGAAAGGAGGGCCTGGATCTTCCTGGCTGTGGACACAGAGACACAGAGGACTCCGGTGCCCCACTCAACAACAAGCCCCTCCTAGGCCCTCGATGAACAGGTGACCTGTTCCCACTGCACTGTTCTCCGGGGTGGACACCTGCAGGCAGGAAGCACGGGTGGAAGTCCCACAACTGGGGGAACCTGCTCACCCTCCGAACCTCAATTTCCAGGTGCATCGAAGGGGTAAAGTGTCCTGCCTCTTGCCTGCAGGCCAGAGGCACCTGCGAGACTGGGTCACAGGGAGCCATGGGGGTGGGGGGGGACTGCACCAGCCACCACCACCCCTGAGGCCTTTGCTGTCTTTGAAGGAAGGACTTGGGTTCTGAGAACCCCAGAACAGCCACTTCTGAAAATATGACAAAACCCAGCTTTCTCTTTTAATTTTATCCCAGGCAGGCCGGGAAAATGCAAAACATAAAATATTCCATTTCTCAAAAGGAAGTCTTGGAAAGTTGTGATGAATGCAGTGTGTGACTTGACTTCATCCACAAAGCTCCTGTGTCCCCTCACACACACCCCCACTTCGTGCCCCTGCGCTGCCCTCAGTTCTGGGAAGTCCTGCTGTCCAGATGGCCGGCGCGGGGACACGGCCGGGCCAGCCCTCCCGCAGGCGGCGCTCCCAGCACTAGCGTAGCTTGCTGTCTGGCTTTGAAAGTACCTGACATTCTCTGAGCGCTCGTCTCCTTGTCAGTGTGGTCCAGAGACGAATCCCCTCTCTGCGGCACACAGGGAGTCAACGCCAAGCGCCTGCGAGAGGGTGCGGGGGGCGGGCGTGGCGACGCGGGCCTCACCTCCCTTTTCCGCGGAGGACCTGCCTCCGAGGGACGAGGGACGGCCTGCGGTGGCTTACGCCCCCAGTGAAGGGTGTGGATTTTGTCGCCCCTAGACAAGCTCATGAAAGTTAGGAAGAGATGCAGGCTTTTCACCCATAACTGTGCTTAGACCCTTAAAAATTAAAGTAGCCTCTGCTCTAAAAGCTGAGCACTGTTTCCAGAAGATCAACAACGACAATGATCTAAACTCCTTTTTAAACGGGTACGCAAGCACTTGTCTTTCCTGTGACCCCCACGGAACTATCCTTCCGATCCCCTCGGGCATATTCCCGGGGGCGAAGGAGGTGCTTCCTTATCTCTGCACGGGGAAAGGGCATTTAAAGGCATCCAGCCACTCTGCGAGGGACAGGCCCCTCTCGAGGGGCCCCTGGTCCTGCCTTGCCCTGCCCAAGCCCCCAGTTCTCCTCCAGCCCCCACTGCGGTTGCTGTCAGACCTGGGGCATTTCCTTCGTCACCTGCGGATCCCACACTCTCCAAAATCAGCGGTGACCAGGTCACTCCCTGACCTCTGAGAAGCCGAGAGACCATCTTCTGTCAGAGGCAGATTAGAGTGAAGCTTCCGGACATTCCTCCCTGCACAGGCTCAAAAGGAATTTCATCCTCCCCTCCCCTCACTGCGGCATGCTCCTGTACTCACCGGAGACACATGCCTGATGACCCACAGCCCACTGGGGGGCCACAGGCCGTGACTGCCTCCCCAGGGGGTGCCTCCCCTGGCTGAGCCCCTCGTGGTCACAGGAGCACCTGCCAGCGTCAGCAGCCCTCATTCCAACCTCACGGCGGGCGCCCTTTGGGCTGGGAGAGGGCGGGACAGAAGAGCAGCTGGTGAAGGCCCAGGACTTTGCCTTTTCCCGCATCACTAATTCCCTCGATCCTGAAAGCACTTCTGTGCTGAAATTCAGAAAGAAGCTATTTTGAAGCTGAGCCAGTAAAAGCTCTGGAAACTGTGATGGGAGCTTGTGCTGGAAGCCGCGGGCGTAGCTCCATGCTGATTCTCCATTCCTCTTATTTATCTGCATGATCCGAGCTAATTTCTCGGCTGTAACCTACACCGCCCGCCACCTAGGGGCTTCCCAGAAACGTCCAGCAGAGGAG
>NW_012149219.1:644998-665425 GCF_000956105.1 Propithecus coquereli
CGAGCCTGAGGTCAAAGTGTCAGCTGGGCTGAGCTTGTGTCTGAAGGTTCTGGGAGAGTCTGCTTGCAAGCTCATTCTCACAGTTGGCAGAACTTGGTTCCTGTAGTTGTAGGGCTGAAGGCCCCGTGTCTCTGCTACTTGTCAGCTGGGGGTGCTCTCAGCAATTAGAGGTCCCCGCCTTCCTCGCCATGTGGCCCCTCCATCTTTGAGTCAGCAACGGCACGCAGAATCCTTCTGGAGTTCCCTCCGTCTCTGTCCCCTCCGGCTCAGGCCTCTAGACCGAATGTAAAGGGCTCGTGGGATCAGGTCAGGCCCACCAGGCAACCTCCCTATCTTAAGGTCAACTGATTTGGGACCTTAATGACATCTGTAAAATCCCTTCACAGCGGTCCTTAGATTAGTGTTTAACCAGTAAGCAAAGAACTGGGAGGTGCATAGTGTGCACATCAGGAGACAGAAATCTCGGGGCTGTCTCGGAGGCCACCTACTACAGGGGTCTTTGAAACACAGTGGGCTTCTGGGGGAGTGGCTTTTGAGTCCGCAGGTCCTACACTTGCTCTGGCCACACGGACAGCATGCCTTCCACACTCTGCTGGCCGCAGGGAGCCCTGGACCTACACTAGCCATGGCTCAGAGCACGGGAGGGAGGGCCGTGGATTCTGTCTCCGATCCTGGTCAGCGTGAGCCTGGGCCAAGACCACCAGCGTAGGTGATAATTGTGACAATTTCTTTTGAGATCAGATTACGGGTTGACCCCCTCCCCTCCTGTCAAAGTCGGCCCCCAAACCTTCGTCAGATGGAAATGATTTTCCGAACTTGAGTAACTGGGCTCTAGAGGCAAAACCCTTACTAGCGAGTTACAAATACCATTTGGCATGAATTCCCTCACTTTCTCCAAGCATGCAGTGTATCGTAGTGACATTTGTGATCACTGCACTGAGATACAGGTTGTAGGTGCGTATCCTTCTAATGGAAACAGTACAAAGAGAAAGAAAAGTGTGTAGATTACCAAATTTGAGCTGGCTTGGAAGCATTAACTAAAGTTTACTTTTGTTCTCTCCAAGGAAAAAGGCTACGCTAATAGTGCAAATGGGGTAGAATATCTATCTACTCACAGCAATAAAATATCCTAAACAATTGAAAACCATTTCTAGGTATTTCGTGTGCTAAATATAAACTTTTTACTTATGCAATGCGGTTCTCATTGCTCCCTGACTGCTCAGGCACCAAGAAGGGGTGCTCAGCCCACTTGATTCCTAAGTAGTTTATTTTGGATAAAATTGGCTGCTACCATTCAGAAAAAGGATAAGGAAAGGTTTCCTTTCCAAAAACAAGGTCTGGGGTGGGATTTATGGTCCCTTTTCCTTTCTTTTTACCAGCGACAGCCTGCCCTGACTCCGTCGTTAGAAAGGCTGGGAGCTGCGTGGGTGCAAACCTTACTGCTGGGTGCAAACCACGGGCGTGGCTGTGCCCTGGCTTTCAACCAGCAGCAGCTGTCCCTCGAGCAGCCCTCACTGCTGTCCCTCACCTTGCATCAAGTTTTCCATGAGCCCCGGCCACTGCAGTCCCAGCCCTTCCTTCGGGGTTCCTTCCTGGCCCCCAACGCCCTGGGGCAGGAGGCTGTTTTTGGACGGCGCCTTATTTGGAGCTGTCTCTTCAAAATATTTGCTAGAACTCCCCTATCTTACCGCCCTCCCCGCCTCCTCTCCCGTCCCCCTGCCCCTGTTGAGAACTTTCAGCCCCTCGGGCAGTTCTGAACCGAGCCCCTTCTGATGAGCACATTCTGGCTCTGCCCAGTCCTGTGGTTTCATTATTTCTGTGGCCAACAGGTTCTCTCATCCCAGCTCATCCTGGTGTCTCCGCCTTCTTCGGCACTGAATGTCGCTGGATGTTCCCAGGTCCTCGCGGTTCTGCCGGGCTGGTGTGCGGTCTGCTCGCGTCTGGCCGCGGACACTCCCGTGGCTCAGACGTGCGGCTGCTGCCCTGGCGACGGCGTTTCCTCTGTGCAAGGGTCCCACACAACTACGCGTGGGGCGTAGCATTTGCGACAGATTAACCCATACAGGCTTCTCCCCTCTGCATCTGTGTTCTCCTCTTGCCCCCAACTCCGGCACGTGTCTGTCTGGGCATCTTCATTGTCTTGAAGGATGCAATGCCAAGCCGCAAAGAAAAATGATCTAGGAACATCTCTGGCTTCTGAGTATAGAAAATGTCAGTCATTACAGAAGAAAGGATTTAGGACACAGAGCAGGAAGGTGTGACGAACGGATTTCCCCCACGGCCTAGAAGTGAGGCTCCCCATGGCTGAGGGCACAGCAGGAGGCAACGGGGAGGATTCCTGGGGGACTCCAGGTGGAGGGGTGCATTTGGGCCACTGAGCCATTGGCACCCCACCAAGACTCCTGTCGTGGCCAGAAGGACTGGAGCTAATCAGCCGTCCCAAAGACCCAGGGGAGACTTGCCGATTCCTTCCCAGTGGTTTTTATGGCAGGGACATTTGCCGCAGTATTTAAGGACTTAGTTGGAATCTCATTAGTCTCTGTCTAATGACTGCTCTTGCTTGAAAGCAATAATATTGCATTTTTATGAGGCTATAATTCAGAATTTTCATTAACTTAAACCACCCTTTCTGCTAATTATTTGCGAACAATGTATTTTTTCTATGGTTTTCTAGCAGCAGAATTTTCTGGATGCATTGATCAACTTTCATCTGTACGTCGTGTCGTGCTGGCGTTCGCAGGAGCCCTTCGATGCGACGTCAGAACTTTCACACGGCGTCCTGGGAAATCGGCCCCACTTAGACTTAAGAACAGCGACTCTGTATGTTCACCTTCTTTGCAAGTAGAACCGTCTTACTGGCTACAGACAGGAACCAACTTGCTGTAGCATCAGTTAAGGTTGGCCACACACTCTTTCCACGGCCCGGATCGAGAAGGGGAGTCTCGTCACCCTGCCTTAGGATCTGGGCTCCCACTGAGTTTGGGGGCAGTTGTTTTCTTTTAATCAACAGACTTTTTGTTAAGGAGGCGTTTGAGCTTCACAGAAACACTGACGGGAAAGCGCGGCGTTCTCGGGCGCCCTCCCTGCACACACGCTCTCCGGTCACTGCGGCTCGCACCGGCGCGGTACGTTCGTTACCGTCGGGTCCCGGGACGCTATTGCGAACCACAGTCCACGGTTTACAGCGGGGTTCCCTGCGCTGTAATTCTGTGGGCTTCGATAAATGCACAACGGCAGGCGTCCACAGTACAGCATCACACAGAATGGCGTCGCTGCCCACGCCGCGCTCCGCTGCTCTCCCTCCGTCCCTGCCCCCGAGGCCCTGACGGTCACTGACCTTACTGTCTCCTTAGTCTCGCCTTTTCCAGAATGTCGCATAGTTGGGGTCATACTGCGTGTGGCCTTTGCAGAGCGGCTTCTTTCACTTGGCAACACGCTTTTGAGGTTCGGGGTGGCGTTTTCACGCAGCGACAGATAACCAGAGCGCTTGACTTATCAGGAGGATCAGTGTGCGAGTCACCTAAGCGACCCAGGGAACCCTCCACGCGCGCTTTCCTCGACTGAGGCAAACGAATCCAACCTGCAAGAACGGGATTTCCGCGACATCTCAGTGGCGTTGGCTATGTGGTGTGTTTATCTAGAGATGTGTTTCAAGCCAGTAGCTTGCCCGGAAACAGGAAAGTCTCCTTCCTGACTGTCACCAGAGTACGCTCTCGCCAGTTTCCAACACCTTCTACCCGCTTGAACGCAGGTTAGTCTGCCTCCAGAGTCAGTGCTTAACCCCTTAGCTGCTGATCAGATATGTATAGGAAACACTACTTTTCGTACTCATAAATAGAGCTGAGGAATTCCTTGAGCCTGGGTAGATCTTAAGTGTGTAAAGTGACTCTGGAAATTCCACCCTGCGTCTTCTCATAGAGTTCTCACCTAAGTGTCCGCCCCTCCCAGCGTCCCCTACCCGGTGTGTCTCTGCCGCAGGCAAACGCAAGGATGGGAAGAACAAAGCATGAGAAAGTCCCCACGCAGACTCGCTTCCTCAGGATGTTGTTTCCGTGTAGAAATGTCTGGGGGCCAACAGCGCCCACCCCGCTGAACTGCAGGCCCCTGCATGCCCACCCCCCAGGGTTAGGCACTGCGTGACACTCTCAAAGGTGGAACGGCCCTCGGAATGAGCCATGCCCTTTGCAAGGACGGCTTGTTCAACCGCGGTGATTTTTGTCACTGCTTCCTGCCTCAAGTTAAATGCAGAAGCCCGTAGGTATTCAGGTACCTATCAAACCTGCTTTGTGGCCCTCTTTGCTACAGGCACTGAAGGACATACAAGTAAACAAACAGCCACAATAAAAGGCCAGGAGAGCTATAGTGGAGGTCAAGATGATGCCATGGTGGCAAAGGGGAAGGACTGATTGGTTCTGTCCGGGAGTCAGGGAAGGCTGCACCAAGGAGGTGCCGCTTGAGCTGGAATCCAGCAAGTGCGGAAGGGATACGTGAATGCGGAGGGGTGGAGAACGCGCAATGACACGTGAGCCACAGTGGGTGGCCCATTTGCAGAGCACTCCCCCGTCAGGTATGTCTGGAGCCTACCGTCTGAGGGGAGAACGGGAACACGGGAATATGAGAATGGAGAGGCTAGGGCACAGGACAGGGAGAGGGGAGAACGGAGTTCATGCACATTTTAGATATGAAATTGAGAAGCTGGGCACAGTAGCTGTAGTCCCAGCTACTCAGGAGGCCGAGGCAGGAGGATCCCTTGAGCTCAGGAGTTTGAGGCCAGCCTGGGCAACATAGTGAGACCCCATCTCTAAAAATAAAAAAAAGTAGTATTTACATATTTAAACCTTTACTTTTATCCAGCATCTTATCAAAATTACTTTTAAAAATCCTTTACTCCTATTCTTGTCCTTGATATCATCATCAAACTCATAAATGGTGTGTTGTTTATACCACTTTATCTTGGCTACACACACACACACAAACACACACACACACAAAGTGTTATTTTCCCTACAGATGCAGGAAGTTCAGTAGTTTTGAAACAGAAAAATTTAACTTTCAAAACAAAGAATTTCCTCCACTGAGTTTAGAACCCAGGAAAGTGTGAGTCACTGGTCCCACGCACAGCCTGGCCCTGCCCCTGACTTCAGGGTGGCCCTGGCAGGTCGCCTGAGCCTTCTGGACCCCAGTTACTCCATTCAGAAAACAATAAAGTCTAGAAAGACGATCATTAAGATCTCTCCCAGGTCTTTAACTGAATGGCAATTTCATTAAACCTATTGATCTACACACTAAACGCCCTTGAGAACGAGCTGCTTTCTCGGTTTTCGGATGTGTATTCTGTGGGCTGCAGCCTTTCGCCCACCACGCTGGGCTCTGCCAGGATAAAGCCCATTCCCACGGCCCAGGTGCCTCAGTCCCGGATGGGAAACTCCGGTGCGGGTAAACCTCCGGGGTGCTGCATGGCAGGCCTGCGTCACGAAAAGTCTGTCCACTGTCATTTAGTGTGCATGGAAAGCAAAGGTCACGTGCTTCATTTTTTCTTTAGCAGGAATGTTCTTTTTATTTTTGGTTGTCAAAATATGTCAGTTGATACACAAGGAGTTACATGAAGTATACGCAGGCAGAATCGAATGACTCTGGCTTTGCAGAGAAGATCTTAAATGACAGCAGATGGGCTGTAATAGCAATTACAAAGTACAGCAAGGTCAGTGGGCTCTCGCTTTTTAAAACTTTAATGTTTTTGAGTCCCATTAGGATCTAGGTATCATTAACCATCAGCCTGTGACATATTGTTTCTTATGGACGCTCTGAAACTTTACATTTCTGATGCCTGAGCTTATTCACACCACAAACTGAAGGGAGAAGAACTTTTGTTACAACAAAGAGCTTTCTAGAGAGCTCTGTCATACAAAAAACACTGGGGCTGGGTAGGGGACATCTGCACTTAATCAGAGAGATTCTTTCACAATGGTAGGGCCAAGGGGTTGGAACTGACTTTGACTAGTCCCAAGTAGAACATTTGTATTGTGAGAACAAGTTTGATGAATTAGAGGAACCAAGTTAAATAGCTCTAAAAATCTCTCTTCAGGTGAAGAATTCTAGTTTCATTTTCAACAAATGCCTGGAGCAGCACCTCCAGAGTTAATGTACCAGGACCATATTAATACCACATTTTAAGTATTAGCAACGTTTTTAAAACAGATAAGTAACTGGAATATCACATTAGACGTCTTTAACAACATGGATTTTTTTCTCTTCTCCTTCTTTTTAATCTGATGTATTATCGTATTTTTAGAGAAGAATCTTGAGTATTTTGTAAAAAGCTCAGTTTCCCCAAATCCTAAAATAGTATCTTGACAATGTTCAGGACCACTGGCCTTTCCAGCACCTCTGGGAACGACCTCACCTCTACCGCTAACCTTTCTCCGCTGGAAATGGGCTCACAGGTAAATTTCATTAAGTCGAGGACTGTGTCGGGTTTACCATTCGTGGGGGACAGAAGAATGGCCGCAAAGATGTCCACATCCTAGTTCCAGAAATCGGTGAATATTTTACCTTACCTGGCAAAAGGGACTCTGCAGGTGTATTTGAGCTGCAGCTGTTGAGACAGGGAGATGATCCTGGGTGACACGGGCGAGTCCCGCGGAACCACAGGGGGCTGTAAAAGAGAGAGGCAGGAGGATCAGAGGCATAGAAGAGCTGTGACGATGAAAGCAGAGGCTGGAATAATGGGATACGAGGGCGCAACCTGCCATTGTTGGCGTTGAAGATGGAGGAAGCGGCCCATGAGCCAAAGAATTCAGGTGGCCTTTAGACGCTGGGAAAGACAGTGAAATGGCTTCTCCCCTACAGCCTCCAGAAGGAACGCAATCCTGCCGACACCTAGACCTTTGCCCAGTAAAACCCGTTTCAGGCTCTGATCTTGCGTTGCCTAAGTCACCAAACTCATGGCAATTTGTTACAGCAACAATAGGAAACGCATGCAGCACTGTACCTGCAGCGAGAGCCTAGTGCCAGCACAGAATATATGCTCAGTGTTTATCAAAAGAATATGTGGTCCAAAATGAAATAATACCTGACATTCATTTAGTACATGGCAAGAACGTCACATAAATTATGCCATTCAATCAAATCCCTCTATGATAGATGTTATTATTATCTTCATTTAAAGATGAGGGGACCAAGATAAAAAAGAGTAGATAACTTTTGCCCAAGCTCACATAGCAAGTAAGTGGCCAAGTTGGGAGCTGGGCCCAGGCAGGGTAGCAGAGTGGGTGGGAATGCAGGCTCTGGAGCCAGACAGCCTTGGGTCTGTTCAACTTTGGTCAAGGTGTTTGGTCTCAGTCTTCCCATCTGTAAAATGGAAATAGTAATAATACCTGCCAGAGGTTATTATAAGGGTTAAATGAGTTCGTACAAATAAAGATCTTAGAACAGAATTCAGGACACAATGAGGGTTCTATGATGTTAACCATGATTATTAAAAGAAAAAGTTTGTAAAGAAGGTCTTACACCAGATTAGAAAACATGTGAAGCCACTTTGTGTGTTCTAATGTGCAATAGAAATATAGATTGTCACTATTATTCTTCTTAATCAATCATTCTTGTCATTACGAATTAGTAAGTGGCATAGGATCTTATCCCCCATGATCAGGAAAATGAGATTTACAAAATTCAGAACTAAACCTGAAAATGTACTTAAGTCACTCAGGGAAGAGGGACAGCTGATCTCAAGCTATTTGGTAGCTGCATCCAGGGGGTCTGGTTCTTTGAATTCACTCTTATTTGTCGCCAAAAGCTCGGACGCAGGGAGACAACTGGGATGGAGCCTGGCTTCCCTGGTCCCCCAGGGCCACTCGGCTGGCCCACGTGAGGCCAGCAGGACTGAGGGCAGGGGTGTCATGTGATCATCTATCAGAGGTCCAAGACTCTCCCCAGGAGGAAGTTAAGATACGACTACCCTGACAGTGATCAATCGCTCGGTGGCCAGAGGCTACAGCAATGGTGCTGGGCTGGGATTCAGAGCAACACACTGCCACGCTGCCACATAAAGGTTTGTGTTGTTCCAGAGGTCTTTCATAGTAATCTACAAACATTTGTAAAGCTCTAAGTGAAAAGGCTGTCATGAAAATGAGAAGACAAGCCACAGGCTGGGTGAAAATATTTGCAAAAGACACATCTGATAAAGGACTGTCATTCAAAATACACCTAAAACTCAACAATAAGAAAACGACCTGATTAGAAAATGAGCCAAAGACCTTAACAGCTTCCTCACCAAGGAAGGTACACAGATGGCAAATATGCAAATGGAAAGATGCTCCACAGCATAGTTATCAAGGAAATGCAAATTACAGCGAGACACCTCTGTACACCTGTTCGAATGGCCAAATTCTAGAGCACTGACAGCACCAAATGCTGGTGAGGATGTGGAGCAACAGGAACTCTGACCTACTGCTGGTGGGAACGCAAAATAGCGCAGCCACTTCAGAAGTCAGCTTGGCAGTTTCTTGCAAAACTGAACATACTCTTACTATATGATCCAGCAATGGGGCTACTTGGTATTTACCGAAAGGAGATGAAAACCTAGGTCCACACCAAAACCTACCCACAGATGTTATGGCAACTTTATTCGTAATTGCTAAAACTTGGAATCAACCAAGATGTCCTTCAGTGGGTGAATGGATACACTGTGGTACACACAGACAATGAAATATTATTCAGCGCCAAAAAGAAATGAGCTGCCAAGCCAGGAAAAGATGCAGAGAGACCGTAAATGCATATTGCTAAGTAAAAGAAGCCAGGCTGAAAAGGCTGCACACTGCGATTCCAACTACATGTCATTCTGGAAAAGGCAAAACTGTGGAGACAGTGGTTGCCAGGGGTTGGGGGAGGAAGGGATGACTAGGTAGAGCTCTGAGGACTTTAAGGGCAGTGAAAATGCTCTGTATGATACTAGAGTGGTGGATAAGGCTGTTATATACTTGTCCATACCCACAGAATGTCCGACGCCATGAGTAAGCCCTGCTGTAAACTGCTGACTTTGGGAGATTATAACGTGTCAGTGTCTGTCCATCGATTGTAGCAAAGGTCCCACTCTGGGGGCTGGTGATCGTGGGGGATGCCGTGCATGGGAGTGCAGGGGGTGTATGGGAAATCTCTGTACCTTTCTCTCAATTCTGCTGAGACCTAAAATTGCTCCAAGGAAATAAAGTCTTAAAAAAAGACTATACTTTAGGAATTTTATATCCAGTATCTGTTTGGTGGAGTCAGAGGAAAGGGAAGCACAAGTAAGGATAATCTTGGAGAAAACAGAAAGAACCCAGGAAACTTGGACTTGGGCAGAGAGACGGATGCCGCGCCTGATGAAAACAGCAGCACTGTCGAGGACTACTTTTACTTTTACTGCAGACCTAACACTAAAACATCCATCTCTTCAATCTCGCTTTTTTTTTTTTTTAAAAAAAAAAGCATTTCCCAGTAAATGCATTTGTACACAAAGCATCGTATGAGGTTTGGTAAGCAAGAAACCATTGTTAGGAGCTATGGTGCATGAGAACATTCAAATCACATAGTCATTGTTCTGCCATTTTTCTTTCAACCATTGGGAAAGTATTAATCATGTTAAGAGTTCAACATATCAGATCTCTTGGGAGCAATGGTAGGAGAATGGGCTGTAAAATCTGGTGAGCTAAAGGGAAAAAATGCAACTTTCACCTTTCACGAACCACCACAGCAGCTCAGGATTGGACTTAAGGAGTCATCCTACCCGCTTCTCCCTAAAACATAACAAGACTTTTCTAAGACATTTTCGGCACACCTGGCCTGTTCTGCCTTTGAGGTAAGGCACACCTTTCTCCCTTTGCAGCATCCCTCCAAAGGCCTGACAACGCATACTCGCTTTCACTTCGAATATGAATGTTTTTCCTCCAGATTCGTTTCTCCAAAACCAACCTTCTGCCCCTTGTGGCTGGAAGGGTCTGCTCCGTGGGCGACCCCCATGTACAGCCTCATTCCCACCACATTCTCCTCCTCAGTTTGGTGGACACTCTGTCTATTCTAGCTTTAGAAAGACCGGGTAGGAAAACCTACATCTGACCCCATTGTCCCTCCAATGACGGTCTCATATCCTTTGTTCCTTTTTCAACAAAATGTTTCTAAGACAATCTGTTCCTATGCTGTCTAAAGAAAACCATCTTTGATGAACCTTGTCCTTCAGCACGCCAGACAGATGTTGGTGTTTTGGTCTGTCTTTCCTCTGTACCTACTTTTCCCTCTAGTCTTCTCTGAGTCTGGGTGTGCCTCTTGCCTGCCCAAATGCCTGCCAGAACTTCTTGGGGACAGGAATGATCTTGCCTCTGCTGTTGTCCCAGATTTTCTAGTGCCCTGCTGTGTTCACAATAAGTAAGCCACACATTAGGTTGGCGGTTCCCCTGGGCAGGCAGAAAGTCTGTTTCCCTCACGACTGTGCATCATGCACCAAGAACCTAGCACTGTGAGGGGCACATGGAAAACACTTGTTGTAATCAATGAATGAATGATGGAGCTCGCGTGGTTACCGTGCGAGCTCACAAAAAAGAGACCACTATGGCGTCTAGACATGTGATGAGTTTTGGATTCTAAGCCAATGCGTACACGATGTCAAAACAATCATTCTATTTAATCAAAAACTCAGCTAAGTAAATAAAGTAGCATTGGAGTACAACCCAAAATATAAAATAAATATCCATGAACCCATACTGATAAAAACAGATCATTGAATAAATAAATAAATTGGAGAAAAGGGACAAATCTTCTGAGCAGAAAATTCCAAATAATTTATGTAGATATCTGCCCTCAAGGAGGGGAGGGTTTAACTTCCCACCCCGTAAATGTGGGCTGCAGACAGCGACTTCCTTCCAAAGGGGACAGTAAGGAAATGGGGGAAATAGAGTAACTTTTCCTCTAGGTGAATATATTTGTATTAATAGAATAAATTCCTGAAAAAATAACTTTGGGTCGAAGGGCATATACATTTGTAATTTTAATAGATATTGCCGACTTCCCCATAGAGGTTGAAACTAACATACGTTCCCACCAGCTTTTTACAAATGGCTTTTTACCCTACTCCCTTGCCGCCACGTCATATTAACCTGTTGGGTTTTCTTTTAAACAACCCGGGAGTTAGAAAATGGAATCTCGGTATAATTTGCATTTTAATTATTAAAAGAGAGGTTGAGCATCTCATCTATTTAAATTTCTGTGATCTTGTCTGTAAAGTATCGTTTTTCCAATTTGTTACTGGACAATTGATCTTTTTCTTATTGAATGTGGGAGCTATTTAGGTATTAGGAATACCATCTCCTTGTGTACGAGTTACAAGTATGTTTTCCATTTATTACAGCCTTATGAAGGCTACCGTGATATGGAATTTGGATGTCAGCTGACTCTGTCTGGGATTCATTTAAGCACTTTGTTTTTTAAATTAGAAGTAGTTGGTAATTTATACTGTTTCATCTCCTCAAATGGCTTGGAGAACAACAGTATATTGAGATATAAATATAAATATTATTTTGATTCTTTTGGTAACAAATAAGTAGGATTCCCCTCCGCTCCCGTTTTGTAGAAGCCTTATGGAGTGCCTGCAATCCTATCAACTACAAAAATAGAATGTCAGGGATAAATTTAGATATTTTCTCTGCATAAATCTATTTTTATTACTACAGACAGATCTAAAGTTGGCTAAAAAGGCTTGGTAAAACCAACAAATTAGGCATACCTCGTGAATACAGTTTTCACAGACTCTTTCGGTCCAAAAGGCACAAAAAGATCTTGTACTAGGATTTAATAAAATGTTACTGAAAAATATGTACTGCCTTTTCTGGTATCAAACGAGCACCTGGCGGCTGGGTGACACTTCACGGGATGTCCTCATCAGCTCTTTCTCTGGCACTGGTTAGGGGCAGGTGTGTGTCTGAGCCTCCAGCCCCAAGCTTGGCCAGCACGTTGTTCGACAGCCGCGTCCCCGGTAGCTGACACCAGAAAGGGAACGAGGGGGCCCATTCGGTTGGTCACATCATGACGTCTCACCTGCCCTCCTGCCCTGTACCTGGATCCAGAAGCCTCAGAGAAGCCCCTGTGACACTAACCTCGGCTCCTTCGTGGGCAGGCACCCCGTCCCCTCAGGAGAGGGGCTGCAGAGTTGACATTTCAAAAGCGGTTTTCTGCTGCTTAAAAATGTGTGGTTTATCACAGCCCTAAAAAATGTCCAGCGACTGGGATTATCCCCTCTCCCCTTTCCTGTGTGCCTTCAATTAGCCGAATGAAAGCAAACCCACGGCTTTAGAGCCCGAAATAGCTGGAGAGAAGTGACGCAGATTTCAGGCGAGATGAAAGAGTGGAGCCCAGAAGCCTAATTAAAAGCAACTGAGAAACCAGTATTCGATACAGAGTTTACTCACCTGAAAAAATAAACCGAGAGCTCCAGCGAGCTTTGCTGGAGGGTTGTGGGAGAGGGGCCGAGACGTTTCACGCGGGTCACAGGAAGGCCCGAGTCGCGGGACACAGAG
This sequence comes from Propithecus coquereli, assembly GCF_000956105.1. NCBI lineage: Eukaryota > Metazoa > Chordata > Mammalia > Primates > Indriidae > Propithecus > Propithecus coquereli. Next base: position 657,541 of record NW_012149219.1, read on the forward strand.
CCTCACTATTCCCTTCCCCTCGGAGTCAGGCGGAGGTCAGCCAGGGGCCGAGGCCGCCGCCCCGGCCTCAGCCAGCGAGCGAGGGCGAGCAAGGCCAGGTCTGCTATCCCCAAACCCGACGCTTTGCTGTTTGTAATCTCTGAAACGTGCATGATGACCTAAACATCGCTTTCCCCCGATTTTCCAGGCTGCTTTTTCGTCTCACGCTCCTCCTGCCCCTGCTTTCACCGCTGCCCACGCCGCCTGCCTCCGTTTCAGAGCGTTTCTGTGCGTTCGGCCTGCGGGAGTCTTTGACGGCAGGAGCTATGAGCACTTACGGAAAGAAGAGTCCTCCACCGAGGGGAGAATTCTCCTGGTTTTGAGACAAATCAAGGCCGGAGGTCGGTCAAGAGAGGGAAGAAATAAACGAGTCCCTCTTTCATACCCTGCATATTTAAACCTACAAATCAGCCGCCTGAGTGGAACGCTGGCAAACACAAGCGGCTTTCGGATCACCCTGGAGCAATCGCCTCTTGTCCGAGATCTTACTTGGAGGCAAGAGAACGGACTCAACCTCCTTTTCTTGGCCCTTAACTGCTGGGGGAGGCTTGTTCCATTCTTTTGCTTTCCGAGTTCGATATTCATTGCCTTGTGGGACGGGGGCGGGTGTGCAGAGGTGGATGTGGGGTCCCCAGGCGAGTGCAGTGGTTTCGTGGCCACAGATAACTGGAACGACAGCCCCGTTTTCGGAGCAGCCTGTTCAGGCAGCGAGACCAGATGCTTCCCCGCTGTGGGGTCACACACAGGCACTTCATGCGTTGTCAGACCCACGGCTCCGTGGGATTGTCAACACTGGTGTCAGCTACCGTTTCGCAACACGGGGGATTTCAGGTGAGAGGACGTTACTAATGCGTCGATGTCACTGCTGTCGTCTCTTACATGCTTTGGGAACACCAGGCACCTCAGGCTTTGCCGGATATTGCAGAGGTTTCACAGGAAGAACTGAAGACGTGGCCTTATCTGTCAGGAGTCAACCACCTGAAAGGGACACGTTTACGTGAACACGGGCACCATTGTTCCCGGAGTTCTATTCCTTCGCTTTCCTTCCTCCCTCCCTCCCTCCCTGCCCCCTTCCTTTCTCTGTCTCTCTCTTTCTCTCTCATTTTTTCTTTCTTTCTTTTTCTTCTGATGAAGAGAATCCTCTTTTCTGCTTCTATCTTCCGTGCTGTGGTTTCCCATCACGAAACGTCTCTGTCTGAAGCTCAGGGCCAGCATTTGGAGATTGTCACCGTCACTGTCACTGTCACCGTCTGGCCAGTACAACAGAGGCTACTTGCTTTGTCAAAAGATTTTTTGCTCCTATTTATTTCGGGGACCTCACAGACAGCGTGGCCTGCACGGGGCCCTCTCTTGCTTTGCCCCTTTAGCCCCAATTTCCCAGCTGTTCCCTGACTCCTCACCCCAGGCCCGTGTACGGTGCTTTATATAAGGCCTTAAATAATCAGATAATTGTGTATTCTTTTTACAAAATATTTTTGTTGTTTTGTATGAATATGTGCTTTAATTTACATAAAAGGTATTGCAGTGTAAATTGCATTCTTTTTTGACTTTTCCCACACAGCACTGTGCTTTCAAGTTCTGTCCACGTTGCTTCCAGTTGCTGCACAGAACATCACAGCGCACGCTTCGGCCTCTGCCGCTGCTCAACGTGCACACGGGTGGCAGTGGGAAGGGACTACCTTCCAGAGAGAGGAGGTGGAGAAATCCACAGCTACATAAAACAGCAGATAATATTCGGGCAGTCTCTGCCCTGGAATAAATTTACACCCCGGGTGGGGGATAAACTAATGGCCTTAGGGCCCTGCCATGTGCCATAGCTGTAATTATAAGTTATTGGGTGATTATTGGTAAACATCCATGTGCTCCTAGAGGACAGGACTATGCCCCCTTGCTCACTGCTGCATCCTCACTGCCTGCCCGGCCTGGCATCTGGGGGATAGCAAAAGCTCCATATTTATTGGACGAGTATAGGAATTAGTGGGTAAATTAATAATAATGGTGACATGAAGTTGGGAGTCAGACAGACTTAGGATTCAATCCTGGATGTACCACTGAGCAACGTAGTAAACTTCTCTGAGTCTATTATCTCTTCTGGAAAATGGGATGACAGAATTGTCAGGATGATTCTGTGATACGATAAGGGCAGAACAACTCACAAGGTATTCTGTCCTTAGGATCGCAATGAAAGGAACTGTTTCCAATGCAATACTCTAAGGGTCAAGTGTTAGGCAGGGCTCTGGCAGCGTACACAAACAGCAAAGACTAGAGGCATTAGGGGATCACAGGGATCAGAATGGTTTCCTCCCCCATGTGCAGGTATGCTAAATGCAAATAGCAGCTAAAAACTGTGGATATAAATGTTCTTGATCATGGGCTGCAAAGAGAATTCAACTCAGCGTACTATGGCTTGCAAAATTAGGACCATGGGTTTCGGATCCCTGTCTCAGCAACACCACTGCATACCAGACTGGGAAATGCAAAAGAGACATTTAAAGAAACAACCAGAGTACCCATCTTGGGCATAGGGACCCAGGGGAAGGGGCATATTTAGCTGTACCAGGTACTGAAATGTTCGAAACCCAACTTTCTCACTGTTGGTTGTCCATGGGCTGATTATATTCCAGATGTTAAACAAAACTTGAAAAAAGCAAGGAAAGGAGAAGGACTAAGTGGGAAACAGGAGGCGAAGTTCAGTAGTTTTGACTACAACAGAGATCAACAAACTATGGCCCATGGGCTAAATCCAGCCACCACCTGTTTTTGTAAATAAAGTTTTATTGGAACACAGGCCCATTTTTCTGAGGAGTGTCTATGGCTATTTTCTGATGGCAGAGTTGAATGGTGTGAGAGAGACCACCGGAGCTTAAACTGTTTACTAGCCCTGGACAGAAAAAGTTTGTTGACCCCCGGACCAGATGGAAGGAATAGAACCTCCATGTTTATTGTGATTTAACAGTGAGTTGTGAGCCTCAACAGGTCAGGCAAAACAGGGTGAGAGCAAATAAAGAGCTAGGGAGGTAGGACATAACCTCCTCATCTGGGGTCTTTACAAGCTTGTACACGAAGATTTTTTTTTAATCTCTCAGTAACTCGGTGCACGGGCTCAGGCCTGGTAACTCACTCTTGACAAACGTTCGTTCACAAAAGTCTCTGCAGAGGCACTCAAGGTTCTCAAAGCCTGACTTTCCACCATCTGGTAAAAAACAAACAAACAAAAAGAAACTGATTTTTAAAGAATTTGGGAGGCCTCTGTGCACCCCTAAATCACCGATCACTGGCCTCCGTTCACAGCTAAGTGGCAGGACTTGTAATTTAACTGCAAAACTGTGACGTGAAATCTGACCTTGAACACACAGAGCTCCCCTTTCAAACCCTCCAGACCTCTTGGGTGCATTTATGGAAACAGTTAAGAACACAGTCCAGAGGCCCACGAAACTGCGCACCGCGCCCTCTGAAAGTCTGCCCCTGACCAAGCGTGGTTTACAGGCTGTCACACCGACGTTTCCCACAAAAATACCTTCTCTAGCCATGGTCCTGTAAGAAAAAAAGCAGCAGAAACATTTGTTAAGCCACCCAAGAAAGAATACAGACTAACAGCAAGGAATTTAAAGACAGATGATATGGATTTGACCCGTTTCCTCCCTTTCAAGAATGAAAGCTTGGGTAACAAAATCTTTCTCAGCTTTATTTTCCTGAATTTTAACAAGGGGAGTCCCAGGGTTGTTTAGAGCTGCAGTCCCCGATCCCCAGGACGTGACTGGGCCGCACAGCAGGAGGTGAGCGGCAGGTGAGCCAGGGAGGCTTGTGTGTACTTACAGCCGCTTGCTTCCCGTCCCTGGCATCACCGCCTGAGCCCCGCCTCCTGTCAGATCCGTGGCGTTAAGTTCTTACGGGAGCGCAAAACCTACTGTAAACTGCGTGTGTGAGGGATCTAGGCTGTGGCTCCCTGTGAGAATCCAATGCCCAATGATCTGAGGTGGAGCTGCGGCGGTGATGCTAGCCCTGGGGAGCGGCTGCAAACGCAGATCATCATTAGCAGAGAGGTTTACAAAATAAATGTGATGTGCTTGAATCATCCTGAAACCATCCCCCTCCAACCCGGGTCAGTGGAAAAACTGTCTTCCATGAAACTGGTTCCCTGGTGCCAAAAAGGTTGGGGACCACTGGTTTAGAGGATTATTTTCAGTCTTTTAGGCCACTCTGGCTGAGTGTTGCCATTTTGTATTGGGCCCCCAAAGAGGGGATCTTTGTCTTTAGATTCTTACACTCATTCTGGTATGATACCCCTTTATCTGATGTCTTCTTTGTGTTCCCTAAGTGCCCCCTTTCTCCAGCAACTGGCCATGTGTGGTGCCCTCATAAGCACCCCTCCCTGTTGGCCATGGGGTCCTGCCACCATCTTGCCTGACGTTCCTTTGCTCTCCTCTAAGAAAGGTGGGATCCTCGACCAACTCCACGAGCGAGTTTGAAAGGGCAAGTTCTGTGATGACCACCTCTGGGCTTATTTCCGTGGGGTGAATTTCAGGAAGTGGGAGTGTTGGCCCAAGAGCCTGTCTTTTACATGCTAAAGTGCAAGAGCTCTTTACATATAAAGGACACTGGTCCTATATCTGGAATATATGTGGCAAATACTTTTCCGCTTTAAGAAGTAACATTTCATTTTGCCAAGAGCTATTGATAATTTAGTTTACAATTCCTGCCTTTGGTGTTATTTTTAGAGAGTGCCTTTAAAACACCAAAATTACATAAATATTTACCGAAATTTCTTCTACTACTTTTAAGTTTTCATTTTTAATGTTTTATCTTTTTAATCCATCTGGAATTTATTTTGCTATTTGGATTAAGGTAAAAAGCTTACTTAATTTTTTCCAGATAGGTAAGTAGTTTTTGCGATACATTTAATAATCTTTCTTTTTCCTGCTCATACGAAGTGCCACATTAAATAATTATATACGCTTGTTCCTGTTTCTGGACTTTGTATGCTGTTTCTAGATCTGGTCTGCTTTTTGCGTTAATAGAAACCTGTTTTAACTGTGTAGTATAATACACATTAATACGTGATAATAGAAATAAATTCTCAAAGTCATTTTCAGATATTATTTTCAATTTTTCTTATGCTTTCCAAGTTATCACTCCAGTTGAAATTTACTATCACTTTTTAAAGTTAGAAAATGTATTGGTGTTGTAACTGAGATTGCATTAACATTTTACGTTCATTTGAGAATAATTTACATGAGCATTTCATGTCTTCCCACTCAGCAATGTGATCTGCTTTTCCATTTACTCATATTTTTTGCCACTCAATAAAGTTTTTAAGGTTTTTTCTAAATATATTATTCTACACTTCCTCAAGTTTAATTCATAGATATTTTATATATTTTAAGGCTATTGTGAACATCTTTACAATTCTATTTAATTATTTTTAGCATACCTGTTTTTTATAACTTTCTGTTGTAGCTGGATGCCTCACTACAATTGCTGATTGGTTCTATTAATATTAATAAAATATTGCAGGCCATTTTCAACTAATTTTTTAGTATCTGCGAATAACTCTGAATTTCATTATCTCTGAGGATAATTAAGTGCTGTCCCTTCATTGATGTTTATTCTTCTCTCATCACCCTCCTTTTTCTCAAGAACAGTAAACAACAGTGGTAACCATGAGCCTCCGTCCTTGACTTTAATAGAATTGTCACCTGTTTACACTGTTAAGTATGATGTTTGCTGTTGGTTTGAAATAAGCATTCTTTATCATATTAAGGATGTACCTGGTTTTGGTTTTGTGAAAGTTTTCATTAGGAACAAATGTTGAGTTTCACCAAATGCCTATTGTCTGTCTACTGACATAATTAATGAGAACATCCTGTGTTCATCTGCTTTGATGCAAAGATACAAGTAGATGTACTACTATGGATCAGTCTTAATTTATAGAATAAATCCAGCTAATCGTGCACTGATACTCAAAGTTGAGATTTACTTATGGATTATTTTCCTTTTCACTCTCTTTGTCAGTAAAATTACTTGACATGACTCTCCTATTTCTATTTGTTCTAAAATTACTTATTATTTCTTAAAAGTTCAAAAGAACTTGTCCATAAAAAAATTGGTTGATAGAATTTTTTGGAGCTATTTCTTTGACAACTTTTCTCAATTTTTTCCATGGTATTGGTCTGTTCTAATTTTCCGTATCTCTTTCTTCTCAATTTAATTGCATTGCAAAATTTCATTTTATTAGTGCAGAGTTATCCGTAATATAATTCTTTTTCTTAATATAATTTTCAAACTGTGAAAGCCTACCGCTGCATCTGTGTTCATGGATGTCTGTCTGTTCATGCTGCTGTAACAAATTACTGCAGACTGGGTGGCTTAGAGACAAGAGAAGTTTATTTCTCGCAGTGCTGGAGGCTGGAAAGTCCAAGACCAAGGAGCTGACAGATCCTCTGGTAAGTGTGGTGAGGGTCCTTTTCCTGGTTTGCAGATGGCCGTCTTCTCACTGTATCCTCAGCGAGAGCTGGAGAGCTCGCTGGGGTCCCTTTTATAAGGGCACTAATTCCATCATGAGAGAACTCCACCCTCATGACCGAATCACCTCCCAAAGTCCTCACGTCCAAAGACCATCACCTAGAGGTTTCAACAGACCAATTTTGGGGGGACACAAATTTTCAGACCAGAGCAATAAAGGACATAGGTGACATGATAGAAGCAAGAACAAGGCAAGAAGGTGAGACATCCCCTCAGGCCTCAGTACGATGCAACTCATGGTCTTGAGAAACCTGAGGAGCTGAAGGGTTCTAGTCCCAGTTGCTCACACTGAAGACGGGGAGTTTATGCTGTGAAAGTCACACACGGCTTGGTGTAGCCAGCATGGCCCAGGTTAGGCTGCAGTGACAAGCAGCTGCTCACTCATGCCCCGTGCTTACCCGGGTTAGAGGGAGGCTGTGCTCACCAAAGTCCCTCAGGGTCCCAGGCATACAAATCCTTCCACGGTCACCACGGGCCAGTGACAGGATGCAAGGAATCGTGGCTTGGTGCTTGCAGCTTCTGCCCAGAAACAACACACACCGCGATTACTCACATCCATTGGCCAAAACAAGGACCATGGCCACAGCTAACGCAGACCTGCCACGTGCCGGAAGTGAGGAGACGGCACCGACGGCTGCCACGGGCTCTGACAACCAGCCTTTCCCACTCCCGCGGCTGCCCAGAGCAGTGCCCACGAGCTCGGACCTCCGTGGTCCATGGTTTAACCCCCCACAGTGAGTGATGAAAAGGAGAAATATTTTGTGGGGACCAAAATATGTGGGGACCTTTTTGTGCTCCTCAGTCATTCACCGGAAGCAACCGTCACACTGGCTTTGCTGAGATGTGGCCGTACGAGCAAGGAGGCCGTGATCTTGGGCACGTGTAAGCACCGTGAGCTTATCAAAGACAATTTTCAAGCTGGTAACTGTTGATATCCTAATAGGAATTATTGACTGCAGTTAAGAACACCCAGAGCTTTCCCGGATGGAGATGTGTGATGGTGAATTTCACGTGTCAGGTTGGCGAGGCTGTGGTGCCAGTCGTTTGGTCGGTACCGGTCTAGATATTGCTGTGAAGGTGTTTTTAGATGAGATTAGCATCTTAATCAGTAGATTTTGAGTAAAGCAGCTTCCCCTCTGTAGTGTGGGCAGGCCTCATCCAATCAGTTGAAGGACTTAAGAGAAAAGGCGAGCTTTCCAGAAAAAGGAATTCAATCTCAACTCTCCTTACCGAATTTCCAGCCTGCTGGCCTGCCCTACAAAGTTCAGACCTGCAAGCCCCACAATTGTGAGCCATTTCCTGAAAATAAAATTTCTTGATAGAT
>NW_012149219.1:666535-699525 GCF_000956105.1 Propithecus coquereli
TCCCAACCTGACGTATAACTGGCCCTTTTGTGGACTTTTTGATCCCCTCTAATTCCCTAAAGTGTGCCTCAGAATATTTTGGATTTTGCTTTATTTTCTTAAACTGGTAAAGGACCTCCTTATGTTTCCATTCAATTTATTTTAACAGCATTTTTTTCCTTTAATGAATTTTTTTTTTTCTGGAGTTATTTCTATGTGAAGGAAGTCTGGGGTAGCATTTGGAGGAAGCCATATGTCTGTGGCCCACTTTCGCTGACTGGGAGAGGCTGAACGGTCTCACATAAGAAACTGCCACTTGCCAACTGTCAGGCAAGCAGGTCACCCAATGAGGAACCAGGGTGAGGGGCTATGGCCCCAGAGGACCACAATCCCTCTCTTGCACAAGCCCCCACCCGGAAAGGTCTGACACCCTTATTAGTGTGCATGGAGCCTTCCTCTCTCCAACATGACATTTCGCACAATGGCAATAATTACATAATAATTACAATTTATTATGTAATTAATGGTTTAACACCTGTCTCATGAAAGCCTGGCTTAGGCGGGCAAGGCGGCCTTCACGGGTGAGAGGCCCAGCCGCACAGGGCCTCCGGCTCAGAAGGGGCCTGTGCTGGGTTAGTGCTCTGCTGGTCACTGTCCTGAAACTCTTAATAATTTTTGAACAAGAGCCCTGCAAGTTATGTAGCCGGCCCTGGACCCTCTTGTTCTTCTCTGCATCCGAGCCCAGCAGTTTGCAGATGGCAGTGAGCAGTAATTGTTTAATGTTATTGTTGAATAAACTCACGAAGGTGAGCTAGGACAGCAAAGACAAGCTGCAAAGTTGGATGATTTAGTTAAGGTGGGTTCTGGGGAAGGGGAAGGTGCAAGCTGCTTCAGGCCAGGTTCTCAGGAAGCTGACTCTGAGGTGAGGATTCGTGTACGGGGATCCTTAGAGAGGCCCCTGGGCAAGCACCTGTCAGGGACAAGGGACAGGAAGGGAGCAAGCTGGGCAGGCGGAGGGGCTGTGCTGTGCAGTAGTTGCAAGGAAAGCCCCTCAGCCACCCCGCAGGTGCTCTGGGGCTGTCGGGGTCCTCAGGGCTGTCCCCTACTTGCAGGCTCCAAGCTCAGGTAGCAGATGCAGACTGCCCCGGGAAGGAGGTGTGAACCTGGCCAGGTGGCTCTCTACGGCTTGGCGCCTAGTTCTCAGCTGGGGTCATTTTGTCCCCCAGTGGACATCTGGCAGTGTCTGTGGGCGTTTTTGGTTGTCGTGACGGGGAGAGGACATCCAGTGGGTCGGGGTCAGGGATGCCGCTGAAACCCTCCAATGCACAGGCGGCCCCGTAACAAAGGACGACCAGCCCCAAATGTCAATGGTGCCAGGCCGAGAAGCCCCAGCCAAAGGCAAGTCCAGGGAAAGGCGAGGGCTGTCTGCAGGCAGCACGGCCAGCACAGGGAAACATGCCCTGTGGCCTGGAAGGGGCCTCTGCGGGCAGCCCAGCGGTCTCTGCGGGGCAGACTTGCACGGCTGGACCTCACCTTCTCCAGAGGTTCCAGAGCTTCCATGAGCCCATTGGGCCTGATTTCCTGCGGGAAACCTATGTGGGGAGGGCAGTAGGACACACTACAGCCCTGGCTGCTGCAGAGGGTCGGGAGGCAATTACGGGATGTTCCCCATTCTAGACTTCCCTTGCACTCAGCAGGCACCTCTGCAGGCCCTGGTGGCTCACCTAGTGGCACTATCTTTCATGCCAGCCCCCAGTGGGCTGTAGAGCTGCTGCGGTCTGTTTTTGGCTGACACTCACACACTGACCTGACCCTCTGTGAACAATTTCAGCATTGTTCCTCCTTTCTAAGCTGGCCGGGAGAGCCTCCCTCCCCATGCGGGTCTAGGAGTGGTCGAAGGAGAGGCATTGCTGCCATCCAGTGGGGGGCGTGGAGTCTGGACACCTGCTCATGTGGCTCACCTGTGCCCTCTAGCCTTGCACATGCCTGATCCCCAAAGTGCCACCTTCACATTGCGATGGGTGGTTTGGCCGGGCCCACCCAACCTTACAGTTTGGTGGGTCTGATGGGACTCAGCAGTGATGTGAGGTTCTGGCTTTGAGGTTGCTTGGTGACAAAATTTTGGCACTCTGGCTCTTGCAGGGTCTAGTAGCTCACTGGGAGTTGTTTTCTGTGAAGTGTATAATTGTCTTCTTCAGATGGCAGGGCCCTGGTCCCCAGCTCTGGGGACTGTGTTGTAACTCTCCTGCTGGAGCTTGCTGTATGCTCACACAGCATCTTTTCCCGAGGATGCCTCCTGTACCACAGTCTGCTAGGTTTTACGGCCACCTAGCAGGGCCACCTCCTTGCACCACAACCCGCTCTGCACCCCACCCACGGCTGACAGCCTTTTGTGTCACATGGCAAAGTGGATTGAATTGTGTTGCCCCTAAAAGAGGTATCCAAGTCCTAACCCCCGGTACCTGTGAATGTGACCTTATTTGGAAATCGGGTCTTTGCAGATACAATGAAAGTATGGATCTTGAGAGGAGATCATTCTGGATTTGGGGTGGGTCCTAAATACAATGACAAATGCCCTTAAAAGGAAAAGGAGAGAGAGGTTTGGAACATACACAAATACACAAGGAGAAAGGTCACATGAAAACGGAGGCAGAGACTGGAGTGATGCTTCTACGAGCCAAGGAAGGCCAGGAGCCGCAAGAAGCTGAACAGAAGGATCGTTCACTGCAGCCTCTGGAGGGAGAACGGCCCCGCCAGTACCTTGATTTTAGACATTTGGATTCCACAGCTGTGAGAGAACAGACGTCTGTCGTTCTAAGCCACTCGGTCTGTGGCGATTTGCGATAGCAGCCCTAGGAAATCCTGTGTACCTGGGCTAGGCATGGAATATGCTCTCTCCCGAACTTCTCAGGCACTGTGCCTCCTTCTTTGTGGCGGGAGGTGTAAGAAGCAATAATGTGTCCTTAGCTTTGGAAGGATGTCTTAGCATGCCCAGGCCCCTAGATCCTAAAACTTCTACCAATGTGGTGGCCCCTACATCATCACAGAGTTCACGGCCCGCCTCATAGAGTGCGTGGCCTCCAATATACGTGCTCAGTCTTGCTTGCTGGCTCCAGTCAGCAGGAGTTCATCCACACAGTGGGCCGGCGTGAGGTTCTGTGGGTGTCCATGTGGCCAGGGTCTCCCCAGGACTACACCACCACAGAGGCCGACGGGCCATCATAGCTCTGTGGCAGAACTGTACACATAAGCCGTAGTCTGTCCCGAAGGAATGCGGATTGTTTCAGACCCTCGAAGGATGGGAAAGAGGATCAGTGGCTGCGTTGTTAATCTGCTTCTGCAAACACACCACACCGGGCGCGGCCGCTGCCGCTGGGCGGTGACTGGGCTGAGTTCGCAGTAGTCCACTGCTGTCTTCAAGAGCCCACCTTGCTCTTCGGGGGAATAACTGGTGGATTGCAGGGAGACTGGGTGGAGGACTGCCAACCCTACATCCTTCAGGTTTCCGAGGGTGCCGCTCACCTCCGCCGTTCCCCCGGCATGCAGTATCGTTTCTGATTTACTCTCCTCGCTGGGGGTTGGGCAGTTTCGAGGCCTCGCCTTGGCTTCTCCCACTTTTATAGCTGTCACTGCACAGGCCGATGAGCCAAAGTGGAGTTATGCCAATTATCAAATATATCCCTTCTACTGATCCATTCAGGGACGGGGAGAATGGCTGTGGGTGGGGCTGGGGGCCCCGTGGACTCACACAGACTTCATCCAACACCTGGCCTGCTCCATGCCATTGAGGCGGGGCTGGGGGCATAATGACATTTGGGGTCCCGGAGTATTAATATTGACTTGGATCTTGTGACCAACCATCCTCAAAATATTTGTGCATTCCCAATTCCTCAGTGTTCAGTTGTCTGGGTAAAGGCCCACAGGTCCCTTTAGAGAAGGACAAGGAATCGCCGTAGGTGCTCGTCCTGGTGCTGGAGGTCTTCATCCTGGTGGCCTGGCCCTTCCTCAGTCAGTGGGAGCAAGACGTGAAGGAGGGCAAGTGGATTTTGACTTTTTACAGGGACAACTGTCCTTAGGCTCCTGTGCATCTCTCTCGACGGCTGCTGGCTATTGATTGACAGTCTCTCGCTGGCTGCACTTGTTCCTGCCCCAGGGGTGTTGTGTCTATTGTCCCCCCACAGCCGTCTGCAGGGCTCGCCTTCTGGCTGCCCCTCCAATCTTGCCACTCCTCGAGATAACTCATGCTGACACCCTCTCCCCTGGCCTCCTTGCCACTGTCATCGGGAGCCCAGTTCTGCAACAGCCCCCCGGAGACATTCCTGCCCTGCAGGGGAGGCTGCTGCCAAGCTTCTCAGGGGTGCTGGGGCCTGTCACTGCGGCGTTCCTCAGTGCTAAAGTGAACAGAGACTCCTCAGGTCCCTCCTGCAGAACATGGTCGTCTGGGGGTTTCTGGCCTTGTCTGATAGAGCTGCTCTAGTAGCCCATTTCCTGAACCTTTTGCTCTTTTCTTCTGCCATGTGCTATGGCAATTCCGGCCTTTCTACTTCACTTGGTGCAGACCATTGCTTCTGCAAGCTGTCATGCCAGCACCATCTCCGGGGCCCTGGACAGGGTGTCAAGTCTTGCATCCCTGTATCTATAGGGTCTCTTTCTCTGGCTGTGGCTCCAGCCCCCTCAGCATCCAGTCCCAGCCGGCATCCCCCAACCCTGCCGGCTTGTGCTGCCTGCATCCCACAGCTATCTTCGGGACAGGCCCTGACCTGCTCTCCCAGGCCCCACACACCTGTAGCCAGGCTGTGCTGCGTGCGACTTAACCCCAGGGAGTGGTCCGGGGTGGCGTGGGGGGAGCCAGGGTAGGCCCAGGGAAGACGTGTGTGGTCTCACGAGGGAGAGGCCTCCGCACTGTCTGCACAAGGGGCAGGCACACTAGCCTCGAACAGGAAGAAACAGGTCACTTCTGGCAGCCCAGGGAAATTCAAAATTTCCAAGTGCCTCCAGCCAAATGTCCCCAACCACTACCAAGAGTCCCATTCCTTCCCACATGGGTCCCTGGCCGGCTTAGCAGACTTGCCTAGGTTCACAGTCCAGCTTTCTCTCATCTTTCTGATGTTCAGTCCTGAGCCGGCACTGGCCTCAGCTGCCCTTTGGCCTCAGGACGTGGGAGTTTCCTCTCACTTTACCGAGGCGGCCCCAGGCCCAGCCGTGCACTGCTGAGCGATCCCTCGCAGCTTTCCAGCTTGCTTCTGAAGAACCCGCCCCTCTGACAACAGCCTGTCTCTTCCACTGTCCTTGCAATTCCTAGTTCCTCCGCATTTCGCAGACACTCGATATGTGGTGAGTGCTTTGGGGCTCTTCTTCCCATTGCTGTGGTGTCCCGGCCACCACCCCGCCCTGTTCCGCAGCCCACCCACGACCAGTGACGGGCTCCCACTGCGGCGGCGTTGCTTCCTCAGCAAGCCTGGGACCAGCAGCTGCCAATTAGGTCCCCAGGAAGCAGGCCCTGGAGGGGCAGTGTGCAGGAGCCCCTTAGGCAGTGCTCTGGGGAAGGACACCGATGAGGGCAGGGGAGGGAGCAGGGCAGGGCAAGGGAGAAGGTCTCAGCCCACCCCACAGGGAGCTCAGAGGCTGGGATGTCCCACAGAGTCACCCCAAGCTGGGATCAAGTCTTAATACCCCACATCAGCAGTCATTTGGATGTAGGCTTGTCCCCAGGGAGAGGGCAGGAACCTCGGGCGAGGTGGCTGTCTTTAGCCACGTGCAATTCCTAGAGAGGGCTGATAGCCGGGCTGTGCCAGCCACCAGCACCAACAGCCATAATAAAATAATAATAATAATACATATATTACATAGAATGTAATTATATGTTATATGTCAATATTATGTGTATACTATAATATATCATACTGCATTTGTAAAAACTGATATAAGCAGAAGTAGTAGAAGCTATATAATATTCGATTTGGTGTGTACTATGTAAATATATATTATATTTTAAATTACATTATATATCATGATATGTTATATGCCATTGACTTTTATTGATAAGTATTTAGTAATTAAGAGCCAGATCTCTCTGAGATCTCAAGACCAAGGATGTCCTTAATTTGGAGGAAGAATGACCAGCGGCGGCATCTCACCTGGCCAGAGTCAACAGGAGCATCGGAGAGTATGACCCCAGCTTTCATTAACTGGTTACTGAATTCCGGCAGGAAAACATCTTGTTCCCCTGCCGTAGGCAAAGTCTGTGCCAGGCACTCAGCGAACACACTCTTTTGCACGTTTTTCAGACACCCTTGCTGGCTCCAGCACTGGTAGCACACGGCTGGGTAGCGGCAATACAGGTCTGGCAAGCTCCCAGGAACACGGTCCTCTCAGGGCTAGGGAAAAGCACAGCTTTATGGTCACCAGCAATGATCTGGAGACTGTAATTTCAAAACACTCTATAGTCAATTCTCAACATCCACGGGAGTGGAGCAGGTTGTCTAAAAGGCATTGATATTTGGTTCTACGAGGCGTTGTGTTTGGGGGGTACAGGGGGAGGGATTTTGGTTTTGAGTTGTTTTAATTTTTGTCCTTTGTAGATTTGCCATCTCAACTATATTTGGTTTAGATGAATCGTGAATTGCGAAGTTGAGCTTTGTTCTCTCAGCACTCTCTGGCTGAAAGACGCAGAGCGCGGCCAGAAGCTAGCCCAGAATTAAGTTAGATAAAGAGCAGATAAAAGTCCTGCTGATAACCAAGACTTTGCTATTGAATTTCTGGGCTTAGTTCTCTGGCACAAGGGGAAGACTGTTTTATTTTAAGCCCACCAAGGTGCCTAGGTCTCAAGGCTACCTATTACTAATATAAGTGTTGCAGGGTGGCCAAATAGTAAGACTTAAGACTTTTGAAACCCTTCCCATCTGAGATATGGGCTAGTGCACATGCAGCGTCAGCGACAGCGCCATTGTTCCCCCAGTGTGGGCTGCTCTCCACATGCAGAAGAACGACATTAAACCCCCGTCTCTCAAAGATACAAAAATCAATTAAAAATGGATCAAAACCTAAATGTAAGACCTGAAACTATAAAATTACTAGAAGAAAACAGGGAAAATGCTTCAAGACATTGGTCTGGGAAAAAATTTTATGAATAAGACCCTGAAACATGGCCAAAAAAAGCAAAAATAAGCAAATGGGACTACATCAAACTAAAAAGCTTCCACACGGCAAAGGAAACAATCAACAGAGTGAAAAGACGACCTACAGAATGGGAGAACGGGCAAATGATTTCAGCAGACATTTCTCAAAAAAAGAGATACAAATGGCCAAAAAATACATGAAAAAAATGCTCAACATAGCTAATTATCAGGGAAATGCTAACCCAAACCACAGTGTGGTATCATCTCACCCCACTTAGGAAGGCTATTATCAAAAAAACAAAAAAAGAAAAACAAAACAAAACAAACAAAAAACCCAAATTCTGGCAAGGATGCAGAGAAAAGGGGACTCGTATATGCTATTGGTGGGAATGTAAACTACTACAACCACTATGGAGAACAGGATGGGGGCGCCTCAAAACCCTACAAATAGAACGACCACACAATCCAGCAATCCCACTACTGGGCATTTATCCAAAGGGAAGGAGATCGGTGTATCGAAGAGACATCTGCGCCCCGTGTTTATTGCAGCGTCATTTACATTAGCCAAGGTATGGAATCAACCCAAGTGCCCAACAACAGATGAGTGGATAAAGAAAATGTGCTTTTTATACACACTGAGATACCATTCAGCCATTTAAAAGAATGAAATGCTGTCATTTGCAGCAACGTGGATGGAATCGGAGGGCTTTATGTTAAGTGAACTAAGCCAGGCACAGAAGTTTAAACATCACATGTTCTCATTCACATGTGGAAGCTAAATAAAAGTTGATCTCACAGAAGTAAAGCATAGAACCGAGGACACCAGAGGCCGGGAAGGGTAGAGGGAGGGGAGGGATGGGGGAGATTTATTAAAGGATATGAAATTACAGGTAGATAGGAGGACTAGTTCTAGTGTTCTATGCCACTGGAGGGTGACCATATTTAACAATGATACAGTATGTGGTCTCAAACAGCTAGAAGGAGGATATCGAATGTTCCCAACATAAAGAAGATGGTGGATGTGCTAATTCCCCTGACCTGGTCACTGTGCCTTGTATGAACTGAAATAGCACTATGTACCCCATAAGTATGTACAATTATTGTGTGTCAATTAAACTTTTTAAAATAGAAATTAAGAAAGAAAATCACTGAGGAGAAAGGGAATCCGCCGACACAGGTTTTCAACGCAGACGCGAGTGCCCTGTTCTGACTCTCGCTTCTGCTCGCGGGACGAGGCAGCAGCCCCTGCCCTGACTGGGTTCTCACTACGGAGGCAGCAAACGTAATCTTGAAAGCTGACATCTTTAAAGGCAGGTGTGACCCTCCTTTACCGCTCAGGGCTCAGTCTGACGCCACCTTGCGCAGACAGCACGGGCCAGGGTGCAAACGTGCCCACTTCCAGCTCACACCGACCTCTACCTCCTATTGGCCACTAAAACCAAAACACTGAGTTCAGCTGAAAAGCAAATCTCTGCTGTATCAAGTGCCGAATTATTCCACCATTCTTGTTTTGTTTTGTTTTATTGTTGTTGCCATATTGTTTTGCTTTTCTTTCTAGTGCAGGGACCTCTCCTTTGAAACATCCTTTTCTTTTGCTTCTCCAGTGGAAGCCAAGATTTGGGGGTCTTTCCAACCCGAATGTGCCTTTCTAATTTCTTTGCCCCACTGTGGTCTAACCCGGTGGCCGACAGGAATCGGACTGAGCTGGAGCAGATGTGGATTGCAGACTGGGTTTGCCCACAGTCACCAGGTTGGAGACAGGAGAGAGGTGACGCAGGACGCAGTGTAGATCATTGCTGAGCTGTGGGGTGATCTCTGTAGCTGTGCCCAGATTCTACACAATGGTGCATTTTAGAGATAGGAAAGTAAATAAGGAAGAAATGAATCAATCCAACGCGATAGCATCAGGGCCCTGGGGCTTGATTAAAACAACAGGACAAGCAGGAACTCTCCGGTAAGTCCCAGACTGGGAGAGCAGCGAGGGATTTGAGGGCTGTTTTTGCTTGTCCTTTCATTCAGCATGACACACTAAAAGAATCTTGGAGTGTTTTGGTTCATTTTTGCCGCCCTTAATTCCCTTTTACTGGTTTCTCCTTTGACGTCACCTTTAGCTCAGTTTCGTTTGGTGAGAAATGGTTTTGGAATCATGACTCAGAAATGAAGGGATTCTCTGTATGTTTTGTTCCTGGATCAAATAAAATCAGCAAATGTCCAATACCAAGTGCTACCGTTTGGGATCTTTTCTGACACTCTCCTTTGATTCCTTCTTGCGTGGGATCCGAAATCCCGAATCTGGGAGCTGTTGTTTCCCCATCAGCTCTTCCCTCGCCTATTTTATAAATTCCCCAAGGTCAAATCACATTAGCCCATCCTTCCTCGAGGTCAGAGTTGATTAAATGACAGTGTCTCCTGGGAAGGCTCCTTCACGACCTGTCCTGGTGGTGGCGCTTCCCCTTTTCTCAGGCCTGGGGTCATCCTTAGGGATGATGAAGGCCCCATTCCTCCCTCCTCCCCACAGGCAGATCAGAAGTTGCCAACCCACGGCCGTTTACTCAGCTCCCAGGATTTGTCCAGCAGTGTCCTCTGCGCTGTGTGTCCGGAGTGGGGAGGTGCCCCCCGGGCTGCACACAATAGAAAGATATCATTGTCTTTGTCCTTCAAGAACTTCCAGTTCAAGAAGGTGGACAAGATGGCTGTGTTAAAGCAAACAAACCAGCAGGGAAAAGCTGAAACGGAAGAATAAGAAAAAGTATAGCAATGACAACAAGAATTTGTTGCGTGAATCTTCATTAATGGCCTTGCTGGAGGTGCAGTAGAATCTCAGAGCAGGTACCAGGGAGGGAGACCCCACACGCAGAGGTTGTACAGCCAGGCTGGGCTTGAGGGACAGGCAGGGTTCAGCGGGACAAAGGGGGACATTTCAGTACGCAGGCGGGAGGATACAGTGAGAGCACTTTGAAGGGGAGTAGCGAAGGCAGGGTAGGGGGCTTAGGCACAGAACAGGCCCAAGACCTGGGAGCCGGCGTGGCAGGCCGTGGGCAGGCTCCCGGCCGCAGAGCGGGCTGCGGGCTCTGGCTTGGCTGTGGCTCAGGAGGCCCCCGGGCCACGCCGTGTGGGTGCAGTCCTGGCGGGGCTGCTGTCTGCAGGGTGAAGCAATAGGGAATCCCCAGGATAGCCTAATTTTGTTTAGTTCTCCTTTTTGAAATTCCTTTTCTTTTCCAGTAACTTTAATTTGGTTCACTTTTGTGAGCAATGACTTTGAAATCGTGACTCAGAAAGGTCAGAGAGAGAGAGACATCCGGAGACCGATGGTCACCAACAGGGCTGGGAAGGTTCCACACGAGGGGGAGAAAGCAAAGGCCCTGCTCTGGGTGTCTGCAAGTGTGGTTTCGCTGACAGAACTAGGACGAGGAGCCAGTGTGGGGGAGGATGACCTCAGTTTTGGATAGTTTGAGTCTGAGGTGACATCAGAAAGCCAAGGGGAGCAGTCTAGTCAGCAGCCTGGGGGACAGTGAGAGGACAAGGCTGAGAATACAGACTTGTTATTTTGGTTCTCTTTATTTCCAAGAAGTTCCATACTGCCACTCCCACACCTACCTCTTTTTTCCTGTTAAATATGGCTACTAGATTTTTCCAGAGCCATCCAGACACTTCCACAGTCCCAACACCCTTCTAGCCCTGCCTACACAGCCCCGTGTCTGTCGCTAGCCTGGTGACACGGCCCCTGCCGGGAAAGTGCTGCCGCCTCCCCGCCAGACTGTCTTTGTGGCAACTCCAGACTCCCCGGGAGCTTTGGGAACACGGCTCATTGCAGACGGTCTGTCTGAGCACTGCTGTCTGCAGAGAAGGGACTCCGACTCCAGTTGGGTCTGCAATGATGCACTATCCTGGCAGCGTCCCTGCCACAGTCCAGATACACAGCGACAGTTTCCATTCACTGATGATGTTGTGTGTGTGGCTGGCTGCAGACCGGAAATGTGGGTCTCGTCAGCACCACTGAACTCACTCCGAAAACACGGCTGCGATGTGTGCCCGCACAGGCCGCGCCGGCCGGGGCGGGGACCCAGGCCCTGTGGCGTGGGAGCTGTGAACACGCTGACTCGGGTGTGGGCCCTGGCAGAGACACTTCACCCGTCAGCTGGCAGCCCGCCGAGGCCTGGGGACGCCATGAAAGTCTTCTGGTCCTGAGATACCACGAATACGCTTCCTGTCTTCCTGTGCTCCGGGGTCTCCCACCATCCCCTCCGGCCCAGGGAAGGCTGGATTCCACCTCTGAAAACAGGTTAGAGAAACCCAGTGTTAAACAAAAATGATGGCGGCCTCCATTCTGGCCCGAGCTCCTGCATGAGGCCCTGCGGACCAGACCAAACCAAAATGGAGTCGCTCACGCTAAGTGCCACATTGACTAACTGAAACTTTAAGGAAGCAGGTAGATCCCAACATGGACCAGTTTTTCCTGGAAACAGGAGAGTCGAGTCTACTTGAGTCCAAGTAATAAGGAAGTTACACTCTTTAAGCGTACAAGAAGTAACCTGACGTTAACCCGTCGGCGTCTTTTCTTTTGGTCTGTTTCCCTGTTCCCACCTTACGAAACCCACTGTTCTGCCATTGCCCAGTGGGAGCTCTTGTTCTGTTTGGTAGAACAGAAGCTGCCCTGATTCATGAATTGTGAATAATTAATCTGTCGTAATTTTGTCTTTTGAGAGTGGGTAGGTTTTATATGGGGACCTGGGTTGGTGGTGAGGACAGGAGCAGGCCCTGTGGGTGAGGCCCTGCAGACCAGGGAAGGGCAGAGGCCGTGTGGCTTCTTGCAGCAACATGGTAGCTGTACAAGCTGCTGGGTTCCTCTAACCATGATGGGACAACAGGACACTGAAGCTGGAAGTGGCCCCAGAGGTCATTTCACCCAGCTCTCTGTTTATAGAGGCAAAACTCAGAAAGGATCTGTATCTTGTCCTAGAAGGAATAGAAGAGAGAACTTTGACCTAAGTCTCTGAAATCCCTTCAGTTCCCCCAACCTCCTTTTCAAATTCTTTTCAAAAGTACCGGGAAGTAAGGTTAATAATTTGTCAGAGGTTATAATTGCTTTATGAAACAGAACTTCAGATTTCTTGGTGGTGGTGGAGGTGATGTCACCCTCCCCTTCTCACAGCGCTGAGACTCCTCCCTGCCAGGTTATTTACAAATAGTAGATACAGTTTTTTTCTAAACTCATGTAAAACAAGGTTTTAGGCAGTGCTCCAAGACCAGGCAGTATCTATCTGTCCTCTTCAAGGCAAAGGGGTGGGCATGGCTCCAGGTTGGAAGAAACGGCTTATTCATGTATACCTCTCTGGTTACTTTTCTTCTCATCTGTAAAATCACTGTATTACATTATGTAACCTCTAATGTTCTCCCAAGCTCTCAAATTGTATTATTCCATAAGATTAAAGTGGACGTTAGTCTCCTTGGGAAGTCCTTATCCACAGCAGATCTTACATATGGTGACGCTCAAGGCTGACAGTGGTGGCAGAGGCCCTGGAACCCTAGTGGACTGCACATGCATTGGGCCTTGCTAGAAATCAGCCTGGCGTGTGTATAAAGAAATTTCAAATGACACATATTTTTTTTACTTTCTAAGAATCTATCCTGGGAAATAATCTAAAGTACAAACAAGATATATCTCTAAGTGCATTTATTATTATAACATTATTTGGAGAAGGAGAAAATTAGAAAGTGTTGCAGATCCAACATAAGGCAGTAGTTATTATAAATCCAGCCATGCTAGCAATATTGTTACCAAAAGTTCAGTACTTGTCCTTGGGGCCTAACAAAGAATGAGGACAAGTGGTTTGAGGAAAAGGAAAGAGAAGTTTATTAATTTGCCAGCACATGAAGAGGATGGTAGACTCTCATCTTAAAGAACCATTGTCTTCATTTTAAACAAAAATATAAAACTTTTAAGGAAGGATTTTAGCTCAGACTATTGCTATTTAACTATGGTTGGTGGTCCTGGTTGGCCTTATCTACAATTCTGTTGAGCCATTTCCTGTTGGTTTAAAACAAAGAACATTCCCCTGCCCTCTGATTACTGGCCGCTGGCGGGAATGTAGGTTTTAATTCCCAAAAAGAGTGGGGGAGGTTTTAAAGAGACAAATCATAATAATCTTAATACATTTTGCCCTTTTTCAGGCCCTTATTTCTGTTACAATGTTATGCAGTTATTAAAAACTATGTTTTCAGAGAAAATTTGTAAGAAAAATACTCATAACATGTTATATATTAATATAATGTATAAAAGTAAAATTATAGTAACCCTTATTTTTAGAAAAAAGATCTATAATTCATATGTGAATTTTTTAAAAATTGGAAATAAAAGGAAATTCTAACAGTGGACATGTCAGGAATCACAGATGAATTTTAAAAAATATCCTTGGCTGGGCGTGGTGGCTCACACCTGTAATCCTAGCACTCTGGGAGGCTGAGGTGGGTGGATTGTTTGAGATCAGGAGTTCAAGACCAGCCTGAGCAAGAGTGAGACCCTGTTTCTACTAAAAAAATAGAAAGAAATTAGCTGGACAACTAAAAGTATATAGAAAATATTAGGCGGGCATGGTGGCGTGTGCCTATAATCCCAGCTACTCGGGAGGCTGAGGCAGGAGGATCGCTGGAGGCCAGGCGTTTGAGGTTGCTATGAGCTAGGCTGACACCACGGCACTCTACCCAGGGCAACAGAGTGAGATTCTGTCCCCCAAAATAAATAAATAAATAAAAATATCCTCCACACTTTAAATATTTTCTCTAATGTACATGTATATCTTTCATACTCAGAAAATAAGTTAGAGGGAAAAAATGACTCAATAAGACTTGTGCTTTCAGGAAGCTGGAGCAATGCACTTCTCCCTAGTCCACCCCCTAAGTACAATTAAAAACCCTGCACATTATATATAAAACAAACATAAGAAGACTCTGAAAGATGGAGAGAAGCCAGACCAGTTGGAGACGTCAAGACCCAAAGAATAACACAGTGATGGGTTACCTGGGTTGCCTTTTTGTGTCATATATCCCAGTTTTGGAGCCAAAGAAGGCAGCAACCCAGAAACATCAACAGGCACAGATAGAAAAGCCCCAACAAAGACTGTTCTCTCTTGCCAAAGGACCAGGAAAAGGACAGATTGGCGAGACAGAACACTTTTAGACAATAACTGCTCTATTCTAGCCAAACACCACAGAAAAATCTTTGGCCCCATCTAAACAAAGAAAGACCAAATGGGAAACCCAGAATTCCACTGTGGTGAAGCTGTGACAAGCCCTAATCCCTCACCGCGGTGATGTCAGGGAAGACCGAGGCGGGAGCTGAGACCTTCACCCTTGCTGGTGAGTAATGAGCCTCCTGATCCCCATCCCCAGTGTCAGAAGACATTGTGTGGAGAACTTGGACTTATACCCCAGCCCCCATCAACAATGAGGTAGTGCCCCTCTCTTTCCTCTGCTGGAGAAGTGTCACAGAAAGCCAGCTAAAACAGAAGGTTTAATAAGATCCAGAGTATCATAACATAATGTCCCAAATATCCAGGCTTCAGTTAAAAATCACCCATCATACTAAGAACCAGGAAAATCACAATCTGAATGACAAAAGACAATCGATAGATGTCCACACTGAGTTTACAGAGATGTTAGAATTATATGACAATGGTTTTAAAGCAGCTTTGACAAAAATGTTTCAATAGCAATTACAAACACACTTGAAACAAATGAAAAAAAATGAAAAGTCTCAGAAAAGAAAAAGAAAGTCTAAGCACAAAAAGAGAAGGCATAAAGAAGAACCAAATGGAAATTTTAGAACTGAAATAATATGATAACCAAAAACTAAAAACTGAATGGATGGGCTCAACAGCACAATGGAGGGGGCAAAGGAAAAAATCAGTAGTTGAAGATAGAACAGAAGAAATTACCAGTCTGAGCAACCGAAAGAAAGTAGAGTGGAAAAGAAGATAAACAGAGGCTCACAGACTTGTGGGACTAAGATAAAAGATCTAATATCAGACTCATCAGAGTCCCAGAAGGAAGGGACAAGGAAAGGAGTGCTGAAAAAAGTACTTGAAGAAATAATGGCTACAAAGTCCCCAAATTTGGCAAAAGATTTAAACCTATAGATTCAGAAAGCTGAGAAAACCCCAAACTGGGTAAACTCAAAGGAATCCACATCAAGATATATCATGTCAGACTTCCAAAAACTAGGAGCAAAGAAAAAAACCTTAAAATCAAGAAGGGTGAAGTGACACTTGATCTACATGGAGGAAAAATAATTCAAATGTCAGCAGATTTCTCATCGGAAACTATGGCTGCCAGAAGAAAAGTGGCACAACAGTTTTCAAGTGACGAAAAAAAGAACTGTCAGCCCAGAATCTTCTATCACCAGAATCATATCTGGTGAAAGTTTCCTTCACATATGAAGGAAAAATTAAGATATTTTCAGATGAAGGAAAACGAAGATAATTTACCACAAGCAGACCTACCCTAAAAGAATAGCTAGAAGGAGTTCTTGAACAAGTAAAAAAAATTTTTTTGAAATATCAGGAAAGAGTAAAATATGGGTAAAAACAATACATTTTTATACACTTTTTCTCCTCTTGAATTCTTTACATGATGCTTGATAACTGATGTAGTTCTAAATCTTTTCAGAAGAAATATTTAAGACAATTATAAATGGGGGAGGATAAAAAGTCATAAAAGGAAATAAGTTTCTACACTTCATTTAAACTGGCAAAATGTAGACCAGTAGACTGTGATGTTATGCGTACATAATCTAATGCCTAGAGTAACCACTAAAAAGCCACACAAACAGATATATTCAAAACCATGGTAGATTAATCAAAATGGAATTATAAAAAAATGCTCAAGTAACCACACAGGAAAGCAGGAAAAAGAAAACAGAGAAATGAAAAACATAACAAACAGAAAACAAAACAAAACAAAAGGTACAATTAAGCCCTAATATATCAAAAATTACACTAAATGTAAATAGTTTAAATACACTAATTAAAAGAAAGAGATTGGCAGATTGAATTTTAAAAATGATGACATATGTTGTCTAAAAGAAACCCACTTAAAGTATAACAAGAGAGGCAAATTGAAAGTAAAATGATGCAAAAACATATCATGCTAACATTAAGAAAAGGAATTCAGTAGTAGCTATATTAATATCAGATAAAGTAGACTACAAAGCAAAAAAATTACCAAAGACAGAGATGTTACATAATGATAAAAAGGTCAATCCACTAAGAAGACATACCAATCCTAATGTATGCACCAAACAACAGAGCTGTGAAACATGGGAAGGAAAAAATAAATACAATGGGATAGACAAATGGAAAAATCCACAATTATAGTTGGAGACTTTAACAACACTTCTTTCAACAATTGATAGAACAATTAGATGGAAAATTAGTAGGGATTTTAAAAAAACCTCAATAACAGCATCAACCAACAGGATCTAATTGACATTTATAGAACACTCTGCCCAACAACAGCAGAATACACATTCTTCTCAAGCATTCACAGAAATATACCAAGATAGACTATATCTGGGGCCATAAAACAAACCTCAAAAATTTTAAAATACTTTAAATCATGCAGAGTGTATTTTTGACTACAGTGGAAATAAATTATAAATCAGTAACAGAAAAATAACAGGAAAATTTCCAAATACTTTAAAGAACATACTTCTAAATAATCCATAGGTAAAAGGGAAAGTCTCAAGGGAATTTAAAAAATATACTGAACTGAGTGAAAATGAAAATATAACAAAATTAGTGGGATACAACTAAAACATTGCTGATGGAAAATTTAGATCACTAAGTGCTTAAATTTAAAAAGAGGGAAAGTCTCAAATCCATAGGCTAAGCTGTCATCTCAAGAGCCTAGAAAAAGAAGAGCAAAACAAACATAAAACAAGAAGAAAAAGGAAATAATAAAGACAAGAGCATCAATCAATAAAAAATAGAGAATAATCAATGAAACAAAAAACTGATTCTTTGAGAAGATCTATAAAATTGACAAGCCAGTATGAAGACTGACAAAGAAAAAACAGAGAAGACACAAATTACCAATAACAAGAAATGACACGGATTATCACTAGAGACCTTACAGATATCAAAAATATAATGAGATGGTACTTAAATACATAAATTTGACAACTTAGATGAAATGAATCAACCTACTGAAAAGCTCAAACTACCATAACTCACCCCAAATAAGTAGATCATTTGAATAGCACTATAACTATTAAGGTAATTGAATTTGTAATTTTATAAAGCCCCAGTGGTAAAATCTCAAGGCCCAAATGGTTTCATTAGAGAATTATAGCAAATGTTTAAAAGGTTAACACTAGGCCGGGCGCAGTGGGTCACGCCTGTAATCCTAGCACTCTGGGAGGCCAAGATGGGTAGATCGCTCAAGGTCAGGAGTTCGAGACCAACCTGAGCAAGAGTGAGACCCCGTCTCTACTAAAAAATAGAAAGAAATGATCTGGACAACTAAAAAATATATATATAAAAAATTAGCCGGGCATGGTGGTGCATGCCTGTAGTCCCAGCTACTCGGGAGGCTGAGGCAGGAGGATCGCTGGAGGCCAGGCGTTTGAGGTTGCTATGAGCTAGGCTGACACCACTCACTCTAGCCCGGGCAACAGAGCAAGACTCTGTCTCAAAAAAAAAAAATTGATGCAATCTCTTCTGGAAAAGAGAAGGAAACACTTCCCAACTTATTTTATGAAGCTAGTATTACTCTGAAACCAAAACCAGAAAAAGATAGTAGAGAAGAAGAAAAATACAGACTAATATAGATGCAAAAATTCTTAACAAAACATTAGCAAATAGAAATTGGCAATATATGAAAATACACACCATGAACAAGGAAGGTTTATTCCAATGGTGCAAAGCTGGTTAAATATTTCAAAATCTATCACTATAGTCCACCATATTAACATGCTAAAGAAAACACATGATTAAGTCAATTAGTGAAGAAAAAGCTTTTTAAAAAAATCCAAAACCTATTTATGATAAAAATTTTCAGAAAAATATAAATAAAGCAGAACTTGATATAGAGTATCTACAGAAACCCTACAGCTAACAGTATATTTAATGGCGAAAGACTGAATACTTTTCTCCTAAAATCAGGAACAAGCCAAGAATGTCCTTCCTCTCAACTCTCATTTAACGCAATACTGGAAGTTCTATCCAGAGCAATAAGGCAAGGAAATAAAATAAAAGGCATACAGAATACAAAGGAATAAATAAAACTGTTCCTATTTGTAGATGACATGATTGTCTAAGTAGAAAATCCCAAGGAATCTACAAAAACTCATAAACAATGCCAAGAAACTAATAAGCTAATAAGAAAATTCAGCAAGTCACAGGATAAAAGACTAACATACAAAAATCAACTGTATTTCTATATACTAGCCTTGAAAATGTGGACACTACAATTTAAAATACAATAAAATTATAATCACTAACAAATAAGAAATACTTTAGTGTAAATATAACAAAACATGTAGAACCTGTATGCCAAAAACTACAAAATGATAATAAAAGAAATCAAAGGAGATATAAACATTAATAAACAGAAAGACATACTATAGCTGTGGATTGGAAGATCCAACAAAATTAAAATGTCAGTTCTCCCCAAATTGATATACAGGTTGTGGTAGATTAAGTAAAGTCCTCAAAGACATCCAGGTCATAATAATTGGAACCTGTGAATTCTACCTTATGTAGCAAAATAATTTTTTTGTGTGTGATTAAGCTAAGGATTTTGACATTAGGTGATTATCCCAGGTTATTTTCTGGGCCCAAAATGTAATCACAAGTGTCCTTATAAGAGGAAGCCAGAGGAATATGTGACATGGGAGGAGAAGTAGCAGAAGTAACAATGGAAGCAAGAGGTTGGAGTGATGAACTTTAAAGATGGAAGAAGGAGTCATATGCCAAGCAATACAGACAGCCGCTAGAAGCTAGAAGAGGCAAGGAAACAGATTCTCTCCCCAGAGCCTCCAAAATCAACCGGTCTTGTCAATACCTTGACTTCAGCCCAGTCAGGCTGATTTCAGATTCTGTCCAACAGAACTGTGAGAGAATAAGTTCATGTTGTTTTAAGCCACTAAGTTTCTGATAATTTGTTCTAGCAATAATAGGAGTTAACAGGAAATTAATACACAGGTTTAATGAAATCCCTACCAAAATCCCAACAAGATTCTTTATAGATATAGATAAGCTTATTGCAAATTTATATGGAAAGGCAAAGAAATTAGAATAGCTAAAAACAATTTTAAAAACAAAAATAAAGTTGAGACATTAGTCTGCCCAGTTTGAAGATTCATTCTACACAGCTATAGTAATGAGGACTGTGTGGTACTGGTGGAGGCACAGGCACACAGATCAACGCTCACAAACATGCCCAAATGATTTTCCACAAAGATGCAACAGCAATTCGATGTTAGAAGGACAGCATTTTCAACAAATAGTGGACAAGAGGACATCCATATGCAAAAGAAAAAAAAAAGAACCTTGACCTAACCCTTATACAAAAAATAATCAAAATTGATCATAGTCTTAAACATAAAACTATGACACTTTAAGGATGGAAAATCTTTGGGAACAAAGGTTAGACAAAGAATTCTTAGACTTGTCTTAGATTGTTCTCTTGACACCAAAAACATTATTTATAAAAGAAAAAAGTAACAAATTGGGTTTTAGCAAAACTGAAAACTTTTGCTATGTGAAAGCCCTCTTTAGAGAATGAAAAGACAAGCTATAGACTAGGAGAAACTATTTGAAAACCACATATCTGACAAAGGAGCAGTATCTATTAAAAAAAAACTCTCAAAACTCAACACTAAAAAATAAATGATCCAATTATGAAGTGAGAAAAAGCCATAAACAGACATGTTACAGAAAACGATATACGGATGGCAAATAAGCTCACGGAAAGATGTTTAATACTATTATCCATTAGGAAAATGCAAATTAAAACTACAATGAGCTATGACTATACGTCTATCGGAATGGCTAAAATAAAAAATAGTAACAAAACCAAATAATGATGAGAATGCAAAGAAACTGGATCACTCATACGTTGCTTGTGGTAATGTAATACGGTACAGACATTCTGAAAAACAGTTTGGCAATTTCCTAAAAACCGAATATGCAACTATTGTACAAACCAGCAATTACTGTCCCGAGCATTTATCTCAGAGAAATAAAAATTTGTGTTCACATGAAAACCCGTACATTAATGTTTGTACAGCCTTATTCATAATAACTTCAGACTGTAATAATTCAGCTGTCTTTATATGGGTGACTGGTTAAACAAACTGTGATACATCCTTACCATGGAAAACTGCTCAGCAGTAAAAAATGAAAAACAACTATTGATACATGCAACAATCTGGATGAATCTCCAGAGAATTATAGTGAGTAAAAAAAAAATCCAATCCCAAAAGTTACATACTGTATGATTCCCTTTACGTAAAATTCTTGTGATGACAAAGGTGCAGAAATGAAGAACAGATGGGTGGTTGCCGGGGGGCCAGTGGATGTAGCTACAAAAGGACAACATGAAAGACCTTTTTGGAAATGGAAATGTTCTGTGTCTGACAGTGTCAATGTCAATATCCTGGTTGTAATATTGTACTACATAGTTTTGATAGATGTTATCTTTTGGAGAAACCGGGTAAAGGGTATATGGGATCTCTGTTATTCCTTACAACTGGATGTGAATCTACAATCTTCTCAAAATTAAAAGTTTAATTAAAACAAATAAACAGTGTCAGGATTTTCAGTTTCAGTTCTGACATGTAAAGACTTTGGAAGTCATCATTTTCATCATGATAACAAGAAAAAACTGAACAACTGAAATCAACC
Source organism: Propithecus coquereli (assembly GCF_000956105.1). Classification (NCBI taxonomy): domain Eukaryota; kingdom Metazoa; phylum Chordata; class Mammalia; order Primates; family Indriidae; genus Propithecus; species Propithecus coquereli. The sequence continues at coordinate 687,537 of NW_012149219.1, forward strand.
ACTTTTCTTGGACCCATCAAAGAACTGCAGTTGCAAGGCAAACCACCACTCCAAAATCCGAAGAGGAAGGCACATGTAGAAAGACAGCCAAGATTTGCTTACCAGAGTAAAAGCTGCTGGAGCCATAAACTAGTAGGAATGCTTAAACAGTAATTTTGATGAATTACTGGAAGCTGAGTGTTAACTAGCATAAGAGTGAGAAATTGCCGGGAGTCAGGGTCTTAAGTTGGCCACCACATTTTTATGGCTTTCACCTCCAAGAATCTCACTGGTTTCTCAAGGTGAAGATCCAAGAAATATCCTCTCATGGATGGGTAGGGGAAGAGCAATCATGGTGAAATATACTCATAACAAAGGCCTAACCTCCTGGGGAAAAGACTTTGCAGGAGCTTTATCCCACCTCACGGAAAGGAATTCCTCCCACTTGAACCTCCTCCAGCTCTCCTACCCCACCCGAGGGGGAAACCACAGTCAGCAGGGGTACTGAGTACAAATGTAATGAATGGAAACAATTACAAACATGATAGATACTGATCCAACTAGATCAATGACCACTTTAAATGTAAATGATCAACTATAACAGTTGAAAGAGAGGTTGTCAGAATGGATTAAAAAAATTGGACCAAAATAAATGTTGTCTACAAGAAACCCACTTTAAATACAAAGACTCAGATAGGTTAAAAGTCTAGGGATGGAGAAATATATTCCATGTTGCTACTAATCAAAAGAAAGCTCAATTAGCTATATTAATTTCATTCAAAGCAGACTTCAAAAGAAGGAAGATTATCAGGGACAATGAGGAGCATTACATGATAATAAAGGAGTCAATTCTCCAAGAAGACATAACGATTCTAAAAGTTCATGCACCTAACAAAGGAGCATCAAAATACATGAAGCAAATGGGCAGAACTTAAAGGAGAAATAGGCAAAGCACTAATGTAGCTGAAGACTTCAACAGTGCCCTGTCAGTAATTGATCATTCAAGCAGGCAGAAAATTAGTAAGGATATAAATGAGGGGTCCCCAACCTATGGTGAGTTGTATAATAATTTCATTATATATTACAATGTAATAATAATGGAAATAAAATGCACAATAAATGTAATGTGCTTGAATAGTCCTGAAACCATCCCCCTATCTGCCACCCGCCCCCTGCCACCCTCCACCACCATCCGTGAAAAAATTGTCTTCCATGAAAACAGTCCCTAGTGCCAAAAAGGTTGGGGATCACTGATATAGGTGACCTGAACAGCACTATCAATGAACTTGATCAAATTGGCCCTTATAGAAGACTTCGTGCAACAACCATAGAAGACACATTTTTCTCAAGCTTACATGGAACATTCACCAAGATAGATGCCATTCTGTGCTATAAAGTACACCTTAACAACTTTAAGAGGATAGAAATTATACAAAGTGTACTCTCAGACCACAGTGGAAATAACAAAAATTGTTGGAAAAATTCCCAAATACTTGGAAATTAAACAACATACTTATAAATAAACTGTGAGTCAAAAAAGAAATCTCGAGACAAATTTAAAATTTTTTGAACTAAATGAAAAGGAATATGAAAACTGCCACTTATCAAAATGTGTGGGATGCAGTGAAAGCAGTGCTTAGAGGAAAACCTATAGCATCAAATCATATATTAGAAAAGAAAAAGTGTTAAAATCAAACCATTAAAAATCTACTTGTGAAAACTAGAAAAAGAAGATCAAATTAAGCCTACAGCCAGCAGAACAAACACCTCCTAACTCATTCTGAGGCCAGCATTACCCTTATTCTAAAACAAGATAAAGATATTACAAAAAAAAGAAAACTACAGATCAATATAAGTATAGGCACAGAAATAAAAAAATCCTCAACAAAATCCGAGCACATCAAATTGAACAATATATAAAAACAATTATGTACAAAGTGTGGTTTATTCCAGGTACACAAGGCTGGTTCAATATTCAAAATGCAATTAATTAACATAGCCTACCATATCAATATGCTAAATCACACAATCATATCATTTAACACAGAAAAGCATTTGACAAAATTCAACATCCATTCATCATACTAGGAACAAAAGGGATTTTTCTCAGGAAAAGTCATACAGTTGACATTATACTCAACGGTAAGAAAATAAACACTTGGTACTAAGATCAGTACCAAGAAAGGATGTCCTCTTTCACCACACCTATTTAGCACGGTACTGGGAATCCTAGCTAGTGCAGTATGACAAGAGAAAGCATAAAAATTTACATAGTGGAAACAAAGAAATAAAACAGATTTTATCTGTAGATCACATGATTACAAATATAGCAAGATCACTGGATAAAAGGTCAATATATAAAATCAATTGCTTTTCTGCAGCTTTTCTGCAACAAGCAATTGAAAATAAGGAAACAATACCACTTACAATGGCACCAAAAAAAATGAAATACTTAGGTATAAATCTAACAAAATATATACATGATCTATATGCAGAAAACTACAAAATACTGATGAAAGAAATCAAAGAAGATCCAATAAATGGAGAAATATTCCATACTCATGGACTGGAAAAACTCAGTATTTTTAAGATGTAAATTCTTCACTATTTGATCTATAGATTAAATACAATCCCAATAAAAATCCCAGCAAGTTATTCTATAGATATTAGTAAACTGCTTCTAAAATTCATATGGAAAGACAAAGGACCTAGAATAGCCAAAGCAACACAAAAAAAGAGCAAGTTGGAGGACTCAACTATCCAGTTTCAAGATTTGCTATAAACTACAGTAATCAAGACACCATGGTATTGGCCAAAGAATAGCCATATACATTAGTGAGACAGAATAGAGAACCCAGAAATAGAGCTACACAGATACAGTCAACTGATTTTTTTACCAAAGGCAACTCAGTGGTTAAAGGATAGTCTCTTTAACAAATGATGCTGAAACACTTGGATGTTGATATGCAAAAACAAAACAAAAACCCCCCGCAGCCTGTGTAGTTCAAGGTGTTAGCATATGACCATTGTATTTGGAAATTCAAACACATGCATTCATTTCTGGTAAAGCTACACTCCTATTTGAGGGTTATCTTGTAATGTTCAATGCACCACAATGTAATTGAAAAAGAAAAGCATCTTATTTTAGAACCACAAACCAACACTGACTCACATTATCCTTTATACCAAAGGAGTGTGGAGCAGGAGCTCCTGTTGGCCGTGAGGGTGCCTCCACTGCCATGTGAAGCCCGGAGTGACATGCCCCACATCCTGCTTTCGGCCCAGGCAAAGGCCCTGGAAAACGTGCTCCCAGGTACACTGTGAGTTTACCGACAACAGTCATTGGTTAGCGCTGAAGCGGGAGCAGCAAACACTGTTTGAGGATTGTTTCTTCCTTCATTTTTCATGTCCCCTAATTAAGAAACACTTATGGGTGGAAAGTGCTTTTGCTTTAAGGAATTAGTTAAAAGAGAAAAGGATCCTTTTGCATATTGCAAAGAAAAGCAGCTCCTCCTTCCCCCAACCACCACTTCATACATTCCCATTGTGTCTGCTGGAATCACAACAGATTGTGCCAACTGGCAATCTCGGGAGTGCATTTTTAACTCACTGGGGAGTGAAGTAAGGAAAACATTTTTGTAAGGCTGTTTAAAAATTATTTGCAAGGGAAACAATTAAAAAAACGTGTGGCCATTTTCTTGATGTCGAAGAAACGCTGTATCCAACATCCAATTCCAGTGGGCCAATTTTCTCCTGCAAGATTTATGAAGCAAATGCTGCCAAGTAGACAGAAATCTAAATAGTAACATGTTTCACTTTAATAGAATTTTAATTTAATAAGAATAATACTCGAAATACTCAGACAGTTTTATAGCACTCGGGTCACGGTATCTCACGTTCCCTCTGAGCCCTCAGGATGATAAATATGTTCTTGCCCATCACCACCAGCAGCTGCCTGGCAGCCAGCTGTCAGGAGAGCCCTGGCTGGGCCTTCGATCCTCCAGATTTAATTGGGATTTGCACTTCTCAACAAGCACACATATGCCACGCCTCTAGGTGGATACTATGGTTTCTACTTAGAAACTCTCACTTCTTGTTTGCAAAATCTGAAGTTTGAGAAGATCTCCTAGAGTCTATACCTAGTGACAGGCTAGTGACAGGCCATGGCTCATTTTCAAAGCAAAGTTGTGGGAAAGTTTCATTTTTCTTCTTTTTGGGAGGGATAGAGTATCTAAATGCAGTAGAGACTCTTTATAAAATCACAGATTGGGGGGATCTACGTGGACATCAATGCTCTGACGTATTATTATTGTATCTGACTTTTCCCCTAAGCATTTTTGGATTTCAGGAACCAGCATTTGACCTACGGAGTATACAAATCAGTGTAAGAAGGATCCCTGATAAGGGGATTCTGCTGTAGCTCACCGCTGGGGCTGAGGAGGGCAACGGTTGAGCCCTGTTCTAATTCTGCATTGGTTCATCCTCGGGCTGGATCCACTTCAGGACCGGCATGTTTGTGGCAGCCATGTTGTTTCTCCCTCCACACAAGGCATCTATGACAACCAGCCAATCACTGTGCCATTTCCTGTTGAGACCAAATACGTCCTCAGTATCTTTCTCAACACAGTGCTCCAGAGAGACACCACCAATCCTTTCAATGAGCTCAGCATTGAAAACCTACCTACCATTCCCTAGTCTATCTATTTAGATCATTTAAACAAAACATTAAAAAACAACTGGAATTTGGAGGAAAGAAATTTGTGATCTATTATTTAAAAAATAAACAATTATTAACTCCTTATGCATCTCCACCACCTCTATATGCTCCCACTGTACTTCACCTGAGCTGTTAATGCACGTGTAACCTCATAGAGAGGTGTGTCTACCTTTTCTGCCAGATTCAGTCCCTTGAATTCAGGGATATCAGGCTCCATCCCCAGCTCCAAGCACATGACAGGAATATTGCTGATGCGCAATAGATGCTCATTGACTGAGTCAAAAGCATAGATGATCTACCCGCCTGTATGTCAGGATTTCTGGAAGGGAGGCTAAATGCTTTAGGGAGTCCAGGAAGCACTTATGCTACAGGACGAAACCAGGGATGGCAAATGCAAGGGTGGTGGGTGGGGCTTCCAAGTTCTTTAATTGCAGTTAGAACTAAGAAACAGTGTTTCCAAGTGCGCTTCTGTTTCAAGGGTTATCTGAACCTGGGAAATGCTTCGGTCAGCAAAACTGGACAGGAAAACCTCCTGAGAACAAGCCTTCTCTTAAGATTTCCGTTACCTGCTGCTTCAAGTCGGACTGAAAATACCTCCGGGGCAGCCTTTGCAATGGTGGTTTTGGCACTTCTTCCCCCAGATGGAGCCCAGAAGTGCAGGAGTACACAGAAATCAAATGTGTCCTGGGAGGGGAGTTGATTAAATGTTTTCAAACCTCAAAAAAGGAAAAAGAAAAAGAAAAAAACCAGTTCAGGTAGAGTTCAAATTTTGGGGTCAAGCTTCAGGGACCCCTGGGACTCTTTTGTAGTTAAGGTCGTTAACTTGCTCCTTGAAATCGTACCCTGGAGAGCTTATCAAGAGCAACAGTGTTAGCTCACAGCACTGCCCCTCTTTGTTTTGTGTGGTCCGTTTGTCACGGAGAGAACCCGGGATCATGCTGTCCTCTGTCTGCCAAGGGAAAACGCGAGCCAAGTCGCAGAAGAGTTAGCATTCATCCAGAGGCAGATGCCGTCTTTATTTTCCACACTTCCTTCTGCTTTCCTCTTGAAATCAGAACTTCAAATGGCTGACCCTTGCACAGATCTGTTTTTCCTGTGGAGATAGTATCATTTCAAGCTGCTTTTTCACATGGAAACCTTTAAAGGCTCTTGATGACACCACCACCTCCCTCCCAAGATGCTGATGGACGAGGCTGGAAAAAAAAACAGTCCAGTGTGTGTTTGAAAACCGAGCAATTCCAAGATTTTTATCCCGTTTTGAGCACTTTCCAGATGTTATCTAGTGTGGTTGACTTTAGGGATGGATTGCTATTTTTCTGAATAGGAAATCAGGCTTCATTTTCACTTGGGTGAAGAATAATTCATGAAATGACTGCTAGAGACATCTGAATTGCCCCCTCGCCCAGGGGTTCTCCCTTTGGTTCCCAACCCCTTCCCTCCTTGTGATACTGTCTGCTTTCTGCTCTCTGAGAAGGAGTTATGGATTCTGATTAATCACTACAAAAGAAAGCCAACACCATCCTCCAACTGAAGGAAAACAATCACAACATTTCAGAGCAGCATCAGCAAACTTTTTCTGCAAAGGAGCAGATACTATTTTCAGCTGTGCAGTCTCTGCGACAACCACTAAATGCTGCGGTGGAGAAAGCAGCTGCCGACAAGACGCAAACAAATGGCATGGGTGTGTTCCAATAAAACTTTATTCATAAAAACAGACTGTGAGCCAGACGTGGCCCACCAGCCGGTTTGCCCGTCCCTGTTCTAGTTAATTCAACTTGTTTGCTCACCTGACTCGTCATTTTCAATAAGGAAAAGTAACTGTGATGACAATTTACAGTTCCCAAGGATGCCTGTGGTGTGCCTAGACATAGGAATATTCTTCCTCTTTTTAGATCATGTATTTAATGTTTATCAGGGAATGGTCTTACTAACAAGCAGGCGTTTCAGCTTGGCCACATCTCCTGCTCGGATGAGTGCTGTTTTCAAGACTTGACCTTGGAAACAAGGGGCAAAAGTGTACATAAGCCCCTCAAGGAAAATTTTAATTCCAATGGCTCACACGTAGGACCCCCACCCCCACCCTCTATACAAAACCTCTGTCCCCCCTGATCTGATTCAGTTGGGGCCTAGGACTCTATCACACATGCAGAACTACCCTATCCGAGCCTGGCCCGAGGACCCGTACAGGCCCCATAGGACACAGAACCACTGTCCCCACCAGGAAGAGCAGGGACAGAGGAGGTCGGGGAGAGGTCAGTGCCCACCCCCCGCAGAACACGTGCAGAAACTATCTGATTGCGCCTCGTTAGGCTAACACGCGCACGTTGGGCCAAACAGGTGAAACTGATTTATGCCAGGTTAAGGGCTGCCCAAGCGGAGTGGGCTTTGTGTGGCAAGACTGGATTCTTCTGGGCTGAAATCTGTGAGAAATTCAATTTGAGTGCGCACCCTTTTCACCCCTGAGGCAGGCCCGAGGCCACCTGAATCGAAACCAGATGGCTTCTCGGGACTAACGACAACAAACAGCAGCTGGGAGCCCTGCCCGCGAGAGCTGCGAGCGAGGGCGGGCCGCAGCGCCGCCCGATGCCAGGTAACGCTCGCCGGATCCGGGCCGAGCCGGGCCGAGCCGTGGCCTGTGTCCCGTGTAGTGTCGCGCCGCGGTCACCTGAGCCCGCCTGGGCTGCGGCAGGCGCGCAGGTGCCCTCCCGCCGGGACCGGAGCTCGGCGGGCCAGCGGGGACCCGAGGTCCTGGGTGGCCGCCGGCGCCACCTTCCGGGCCGGCTGTCGCAGCTGCCACCCATGCTGCAGGGCGAGGCTCCGCCCTGGCGTCCAAACGCGGGTCTGGGACACGTGAGCTTCCGGCAGACGGTGAAACGCGCGCGCATGATGACTTAGACGTCAAGAAGTTTCTAAAATCACCTTTGAAGAGAGAAGAGGGGTCTACGGGTTATTTTTTAGAGACTGGATGTGGGGACCTTAAGCACAGGGCATCACCAGAGTGCACCTTTTGCTCCCTACCTTATTATTAATTCCGCGCGTCGTCCTGGGAGCCCAGGAGGGCTCTAGCAGCCCGGCAGTCCGCAAGCTGCCATCCCCACTGCCACCACGACAAAGCCCGGAAGCCATGGGGCGTGGGGTGGGGGAGGTCGGTTTCCATGTCTCTCCTGGAGGCACAAGACATCCACTCAGATTGTGGAATAAAATCCCTCCGACTCGCATGTTTCTATAGCGCTAGCTCGGACCCAGTCCGGCCCTGCGGGTCCCCGTGGAAGTCCTGCTGGTGGCAGGCGAGCCGCCGCGTGCACCGGCGCAGGTGCCCGACCCTTCCGGCCCAGACGCCCCGCAGGAGGAGGACGCAGGTCGAAGCGGGACTCTGGGCCCTCTCTCTGTCCTCCCAGGACGACGCGAGGGTGGTGGCTGGAGGGCACCCAGAATCCTGAGCGGCCCCTCCCCCTGGCGGGCTGCGGGCTCTGTCCCCGTTCGGCTTTCCTCGGAGTCGGAGTCGGAGCTGCGCTCGCCTGGGGGCGTCTTCCCTTTGCGCAAAGCCTGCGCAGCATCGCAGAACTGGAGGCCAGCAGTTCCCCTGCACGCGGATGGCCAAGGAGGGGCCGCAAAGGGCGGTCCTTCGTTCTGGTGGTGGGTGAAGTGAATTCCTGTTACAGAGTTTATGAGTCTCCTTCTGGCGCATGACATCTATTTAACGCTTACTGCATGCCAGGGCCCTGCTAAACACTTCACAGACACTGCTACACTGGATTCTCACAGCAGCTGTTAGGTACTCACTCACACAGGGTAGCCGAGGCTTAGAGGAACGACTGGCCTAAGCTGGGAGCGGATCTGTGCAGATGAAGGACTCGAGACTGTCCACTCTTCTCTGCAACCACATCTCTCTGGGTCCAGCTGAGGCGGCCAGCAACATCTTGGGTGGCCGTATTGGCTGACCTGATTTTCTTTGTGATACAGGTAGGGTGACTGGGGGTGCAGGGGGAGCCCAAGATGCTGGTCCAGGAGTTAGAGGATGTGGTGAGCTATGATCACGCTGCTGCACCCCCGCCTGGCCAAGACTGAGACCCTGTCTCTTAAAAAAAAGAACTACTGGCTAGTTCTTGCCACATTTTAGGTCCAGATGCACCCCAAGACCTACGAGGACAAGTTATAGAGAGGGTTTAAACCAAGAACTCAAATGAGGTGTACTCTAACAGGATTCTAAACATTTGAGCTAAGGGACCCTTTGGGATTGGGCTCAACTCATGCTATGACCCACGTGGTGGTTTGCCTGGGATGTGGGTTTTGGGTCATCCTGACTCCAGGTGCACTGTGGGGTCTGACAGCATCACCAACACTGTCTGCCTCTCAGCCACTTCTCCTTGGCAAACCTGTTACCAGCCTCTAAGTGGAGGCTTATGCAAGTGATCATTGGGGAAAAAAAATTTCAGGATGCACTATGTAAGGCAAGCAGGAGACAGCTTTTTATTGAAAGCAAAAGTACACACTCTCAGGAGAGAGCGCAGGCAGGCTCCCAAAAGGGCAGCTGCACTGGGAGGAAGTGGATTTAGATCTTTTGCAGTTTCAGTAATTGAGATGAGGAATATTCAAAACCAAGGGGTTGGCTCTTACTAAGAATTTAGATAATATTCCTAGAATTGGATTCCCTCCCATTTCTATACTTTATATGGTTGTCTCGGAACTGTCATGGCGATGTCAAGGCTGGAGAAATGTAAAAATGTCAATGGCAATGATACTATAATTAGCCAAAGTTCATGCAGGCAACAAAGCTGACAAGCTGGTTGAAGCTGGTTCTTGCCTGTGGTTATCGGCCCCCCCGCAGTTAGCTTCTGCTTGAGGATTATTTACTTTACCATCTGCACCCAATCTGCAAGCCCCTGCGCCCGCCTCAGCCCTGTCTCCTAGTCTAACAAACCCACACAGGCCTCGGGAATCTCCTGGTCCTGGGAAGCAGAGTCTGAGAGCCACCGGAGGCCTCGGACACACACGTGCTCCCCCTCGCCAAACCCAGCCCAGCCCATCCTGCGAGCACTGACTTTGCCTTGATTTTAAGTTCCCACTCTTCCGAGAATATGGCATGTCAGGGCACTTGCTCCACCCTCAACAGTCCCCACACCTTCCCCTCACCCCCGTCATGAGGGGAGGTGTGACTAGAGGGGAGAGAAAAGATAGACCATTGTTTCGGTAGCCACACCCTTGCCTCCTTTACTGATCCCTCAGGCTGTTAAAGCAACCATTTGGGGATGTCTGTGTGTACATGTATGTGTACATATGTGTGTGTGCACATGTGTGTGTGCAGACACATGTGTGCATCTGTGTGCCTGTTTCCTAGCACTCATGCTCTGGTTCTGGGACTGCCTGTTGTCCCTGATATGAGCTGCCCCATGCCAGCCCCATGACAAGGGACTCTGACCTGGGCTCAGGCCTCAACGTTCTTAAATGTTTCCCCCAACTGTGGAAGAGCAGCCAGAGTTAAGAACCACTAGCTTGGCTCATGTCTGTAATCCCAACACTTTGGGAGGCTGAGGTGGGAGGATTGCTTGAGGCCAGGAGTTTGAGATCGGCCTGGGCAACATAGCAAGACCCCATCTCTATAAATTTTTTTTTAATTAGCTGAGCTTGGTGGCACAGCCTGTAACCCCAGCTACTTGGGAGGCTGAGCAGGAGGATTGTTTGAGCTCCTGGGCAATTTTTTAAAGTCCCCACCCCATGATGCCATTGAGCTGCCAGGTTAAGACCTATTGGACAGCACAGGAATTGGAGGGGGTCCTACAAACTGGAAGGGGTCCTACAGTAGCTCAGGAGCCAGGTCACGCCTTAGCATGAGGATGAGGAAAAGACTGGATTTGTGGCAAACCTCAGAATTTAGCCTGAAAACCTGATCTGGGGAACTGGAGGAGACCTATTGAGTTTGTGTGTGTCTCTGCGTGTGTGTTGTTTGTGGGGATATTTTGTTTTCTTTATTGACTAAAATTAAGTGCACTAGTTAAAATAACTTTTCTTGTTCCACTACAAGTGGGAGGCATTAGTATAACTTGGTAACCACCCTGCTTCAGCTATAGAGGGTACCAGTGATCCTACAGCAGCAGCAAGGACAAAATGATCGCTCGAGTGATCTGCTATTTTTCACTTTGGAAAAAAGGAAAATGAAGGAAGGGTGGAAGGGAGGGAGGGAGAAGGAATTTGCTTTTAGAATTTAAAAGCAAGGTGTATCTAGAAATCAACGAACTTGGTGGAAATGTAAGCCCCAGTGCTGGTGGCATGTGCTCTTCCCTAAAGAACCTTTAACATAGCTGCATCTGGAAGCCTTTGAGAAAGCTGCAGAGAGTAGATTTTAGGTGTTCTTACCGAAAAAAAAAAAAAAGATAACTTTGGAAAGTGACAAATATGTTAATTTGCCTACTTGACATCATGTTTTACCTCTTAAATCTTCAATATATATAATAAAAATAAATTTTAAAAAAGTTGCTTTGAGTCACGCCTTCAGCTGAGCAGGACGAAGTTGCCCTGCAGGAAAGGGGGCCCATTCTCCCCATGAGCTGCAAGTGATCAGAGAAGAGGCACGTTGGTTTCCAACTTGATAGCTAAGAAGCCAAATTTGTCTTCACATTATTTAAGACTTATGTATCAGGTGTTGCTTGGAGAGGTAACATCTGTCAGAAAGGGTTCTATGTTCATTTTTTTAAAATCTGTGCTTTGCAAGATTAAAGTTGCCAAACTCACTCTGTAGTGGCTTAGTCAGAGGTAGAACTGGCAATCTGTAGACATCATTTGTGTTTTCATCACCCCGTCAGGAAGCATTTACATTGCCCTTTATATCTGCTGTGTTGTTCACATTGTATCAGTTTTCTCCAAGGTTTACTATTTAAAAGATCTTGCTGGGTAAAATTGCTGAAGTAATTTAACAAAGCAGTTTCATGTAACCTATACACATTCTGAATAACAACCCATTAAATACATTTGCTTTTTTGTTACAGATAGCAAAAATTGAGATTCAGGAAAATTCAAGCTCTCAGTAGCGTTTACACATATTATTTTTTGAGCTGGACTTTGGAAACGTGGACCCCTGAGTTTGTACTTATCTTGTCACCCACAGAGTCGTTCCTCTTCTTCATCCCATGCACAGCAACCCTGTTTTGTTTTGGTTTTTTTGGTACCTCTTATTTCATATTTTTATCAATGCATGACACTTTACATTTTTGAATGAGTCTTTGAAGTGTCCTTGATGAGAAGAAAAATTCCCATTTTGATATTATGCCAGAGTTTGAACATGTAGGATGTAATAAA
>NW_012149219.1:700560-719768 GCF_000956105.1 Propithecus coquereli
ATTGCCTTTCAAGAGGATTGGCCTGTCTCTGTTGACCAATCTCGCTGCTTAATTGCAAGCCTCCTCATCATTTTGTCCAATTGGTTGCAGTAGACATCCAGGTTTCATGAAGCTGTAGTGGATAATACCAGCATTGGACCACCAAACAGACACTATTAACTGTTTTTGATGAATATTCAGTTTTGGACTGTGTTTCGGCACTTCATCTTTATCCAACCATTGTGCTGAACCATTGTGCTTGCGATTTTCAAGAAGAATCCATTCATTTTCCATCACATGTAATAATACAGTGTAGAAATGGTTCACCTTTATGTTATGACAGCAAAGAAAGGCAAGCATCAAGACAGTTTCTCTTCTGATGCTCATTTAATTCGTGCAGAACCCATCCAGCTTCTTTACTTTGCCAATTTGATTCAAATGGCCCAATATTGTTGGAATAATAACATCAAACCTTGCTGCTAATTCACTCATAGGTTGAGATGGATTCACTTCCACTACAGCTTTCAGCTCGTCATTATCCACTTTGGTCTCAGGTTGCCCACGTGGCTCATTTTCAAGATCAAAATCACCAGAATGGAACTTCTCAAGCCATCCATGTACTGTGCGTTCATTAGCCACATCCTTCCCAAACATTTCGTTGATATTTCGAGCTGTCTGCACTGCATTGGTTCCTTGATGGAACTCACATTCGAAAGTAACAATAACAATAACAATAAGTGAAATGACAGATGTCAACTGTCAAACTCAGTACTTAAGGAAATCGGACATTTCATACTTAATGACCAAATACATGCATATATATTTAAGTAATGCATTCTTACTAAAACTGGGGTTGAAGTCATTTCATTTCAGAAAGGGCTACTGTGTTTTCTAACTTTAGTAAGCAATAAGCTTTTGCTTTAGGCCCCTTGACACAGTGTTACTGATTTTTACAATAATTTTATAATGAGATTCTCATTTAAGTGAAAACTATTTATAAAAATAAATTTTAAATATCTCCAACAAAAAGTTGTTGTAAGGAAAAAAGCACATTTTATGAACTTAAATGGGCTTCAAATTAATAGTAGTCCTTCAAAGATGTGTGGGATGAGATCACATTGCTGAAAAACATATTACTTTCTCTTTCAAGGAATAATATACTTTTTCTTCCTTTTTCCGTTAGCTTATGGAACAAATATTGAAGAAGTGCTTTCTCCTTCAGAAGCCAGGAAATTTAAGAAACTCTAAACGAGAAGTTCAGTGGTTGCACCGGCCTGGATCCAAGGCCTCTGGGTCCCTGGGGGGCCTGAGTCACTGCATGGATCATGGTCCTCTAAGTGGGCTGAAGTGATGCCCAACCACAGCTCTTGTCTGGCTTCACGTGAAGGCATGAGTGTGGGGCTCTGCTGTTGTAAGCCTTTTCTGTTGTCTAGAAAACTACCCCAAGAAAATAATTAGAATGTGGACAAGATTCACGTACAAGGATAGTTATCAGAGTACAGTTTAGAAAGGCAACAATAGAAAAATGTTTAAATATATTTTTATATGCATATATGCAGTCACCAATATGGTATTTTCAAGGAATGTTTATTAATATGGTAAATACTTCATGCTACAATATTAGATGAAAAGAGTAAAATATAAAATCAGAAATGCAATGACTTCAATTTTATAAATGTATATGCACATAGACAAAAAGATTGAAAGAAAGTATATCCAAATAATACCCATGGTTATCTCGCGGTGATGGGTATGAAGAAATTCAACTTCCTCTTAGGCTTTGCTGTATTTTGTACATTTTCTACAATAAACATATATTACAATTAGGAAAAAACAGCTTATTTTTATCAAGAAAGTCTTTTCCAAAGATGTGAGTTCTGTTCTGACTCAGCAATAAATATGCGTAGAGTAAGAACTTACTTTTCAACATTTGGTTTATCTTTGGCCCTTACTTTGAGAAAATGATCCAGTTCCTGGTTGTCAATACCAGCCTCTGCGTTGTGTCTGTAACTAGCAGCAACGTCCACAGGACTCCACGAGGGAGGCAAGAACAGGAACTTGGAAAGATCAACACACTTGTTCACTGGCCCAGCAAATGCCTAGCGATTTTGCTGTTATGCCGGGCACACTTTGAGGTATTTCACAATCAGGAGCTCAGTGTAATGGGCATGGAAGAAGAGATTAGGGTCATGGTTTGAGGCTTCTTTCCTTTTGGAAACTGTGTCCAGCTAAACATTTCTCAAATATGTTAGTCGGTTCTTCTCGTTTTTGACGGATTAGCAAAACTCTCTGAAATATGACTTTGAGTTCTTAAATTCAAAAAGTGTTTAATGAGCATGTTCTGTGTGAAATACTATGCTAGGATCTTGGCTTGGAAAAGAAGTATAATGAATGATCCCCACCTTCAATCAAGGCAGCAGTGTTTTCCGATTGCATGGACTGCTTGATTTGAGCATCATAGGTAGTTACTGTTTATTGCGTAGATAGAAGGCAATGTTATTTGATTCCCCATGGATGCTTTGAACCGTGCCATTATGAATTCCCACTCTGTCCGTTTACTTGATAGTCAAGTACCCTCTTCCTAATTCTTTCGGTAAACTTTAAATGTACCCTGACAAACGAAAACAATGGTCTTTTCTCTCTATTTATAAATCATGTGAAACCTATTTGGGCAAGAGAACATCCCAATCTCTAGTCTTCTAGCTGTTGTGAATGAAGCTGCATTCATTTAGTAAATAGTATTTTTCTGGATATGTTAATACTAGATGAAGCAAGATCGCTCGGGAATTAAAGTATTTATCCTGAACAATATGCAAAATCAGCCCATGATTTTTCCTAATACTCCTACTTTTGGACACTCCTTGAGGTCCAGCCATTGATTCTGGGGTTCAGAATCAATGTCCTTTATGGATCAGAGACAGACGACAGTCAATAACAAAAACCCTCTGCCCGACTTACTACAAGTTTGAAAGTATCGAGAACATCAGTTCGAATTCAGTAACCTAGCAAAGCTAACAAAATATATTTGATGAATGCTTGTAACAAACACTGGGTTTATCAACAAAATCTTAAAAAGCAATCTTCCCTGTGTACGCTAAACGTTTGTCATGTATGTACCATGTACAACCACTGGGACAGAGCTTCTCAAGCTTTAGTGTGCACAGGAATCCCCTGGGACCATGTCACAATGCAGGTCCTGGGAGTTCCGTGTGGGCCCTGGAACTCTGCGTTTTAACAAGCCAACTGGTGACGCTGATGCTGGCCCATGGACCACACTCTGGGTGGCAAGGGTCTTGAGATTTATCTCATGGAGGGAAATACGAGCATTGGAAGGAAATTCTGAGCTATCAGAAATAAAGAAATCTGGCCGGGCGCAGTGGCTCACGCCTGTAATCCTAGCACTCTGGGAGGCCGAGGCGGGTGGATTGTTTGAGCTCAGGAGTTTGAAACCAGCCTGAGCAAGAGCGAGACCCCGTCTCTACTAAAAATAGAAAGAAACTAATTGGACAACTAAAAATGTATAGAAAAAATTAGCCGGGCAGGGTGGCGCATGCCTGTAGTCCCAGCTACTCGGGAGGCTGAGGCAGGAGGATCGCTTGAGCCCAGGAGTTTGAGGTTGCTGTGAGCTAGGCTGACACCACGGTACTCACTCTAGCCCGGGCAAAAGAGTGAGACTCTGTCTCAAAAAAAAATAAAAATAAAAATAAAGAAATCTATCAGAGCAAGATAATATGCCTCAGGGATTTCTTTGAGGTGTGTGCAGGGACATTGCCTTTGGAAGGCCATGCCTGATTGAGTCACTGTTACTGCCGTGAGTCGAGCACATTACAAAGGGCCTTGAGGGTGGGAGTTGCAGTGAATGAGGATGGCTTGGCAGCCCAAAGCCGTGCAGGTGGGGCGTGGAGGCAGCATGTCTTCCAACACACAGGCCAAGCGAGAGATGAAGTGTGAAAGTGCTTTGCAAAGTACAATATAAATGTCGGGTGATATTATCATCATCATTATTTTGCACAATGTACTTTGTCCTGAAGCACAGTCTTGGCAGGTGTGGAAAATAAAAGAAACACAATTCCTATTCCATAAAGCACCGAATGGAACTAAGGATCACTGAAGGTTTCTTGAGGCTAAGGCGTGGGCCACGGTGTGGGGAAGGGATCAGATGCCTTATGCCGACCCTCAATCTCTTCCTTGCCTTCGCGTCAGCTCGTGTCTTCCTCTGCTCCAGCCTGTCTGCATCCTTGTTCCCACCCACAAGCCCCAAGCTTGCCCCGGCACACGGGGGTGGAATGAGCTGCTGGACCTCTCTTGCTTACTCAGATTTTCTCTGCAGCTTTCATTCAGGCTCATCCGATGCCTCCCACTCCCTACCCGTCCTAGAGCACAAAGCAGTGTAGCGTAGAACAAATTTTCTCATCTCATCGTCAGCCTCAAAAAAAAAAAAAAAAGCCTGGCTTCCCCTATTATATTTTATATTTTCCATCCATCTGTCTGTCCATCTGTCTGTCTATTTATCTATCTATATGTGAATGCATATATATACATTTTTTCTGCATTTACATTTTTCATGAGATTGAAATGTTTCAGTCTTGGTTGCTGCATGTGGCTCATGATGTTATTTTATTTTGTTGCTTTATCTATATTGTGGGTTGATCTTGGACAGTTAGCGTTAATATGATGCTTCACTTGTTGGTGTATGCTGGCATATTTATGTTCTTGTTGACCTATCAATATAAACAATGTTTGCCCAAGAGTGGGAACAGTTCGTTTTTTATTTGTTTGAGTCTCTGATAGAAACTATTTAGGGAATGGAATTACCTTGTTCTTAACAGCCACCTACAACTTTATCTGATTAGGTGTATTTCAGGAACTAGGGAGACATTTTTGGGCTTCAAAGTCCGGGTTTTTATCAGGGGACTCTCAGCTAGGATCAAGATGAACAGAAAATTCCTGATCAAATGTTTAATAGCAGTTGACCATAAGAACTGCAAACTCTGGTATGCTATTTCTCATTTAACATTCGTTCAATAACTATTTATTAACCACCTACTATGAGCAAGAATCTTGGTTAGAGTGGTGAACACTATCTTGGCCCTGAAGGTGCAAACAGCTGTTGTGTCTGTGTGCACCTGTGTGTGTGTGTGTGTATCTAAATAGGCGTGTCTGTCCTAATGCACGTGTGAGCAAGTATGTGTGAGTACGTGTGCATGCGAGTGTGTAGACAGGGAGGGTGCTCACAGAGTGGACAGATAAACACACTTCCTCAAAATTGCATGTCAGAGGACAGTGGAGGTAACCACAGAGCCCTGAGGGGCGCGTAGGAGGGGCACCTGACCCAGTCTCGGAAGCTAAGGGAAGGCTTCCCACAGGAATGACACCAACACTGAGACTCGAAAGTTGGCTAGGAACGGAGCCGGGCAATATATAGGAGGAACGAAGGTGTTTCAGTCAGAGGAAAAGGTGTATCAAAGGCCCAAGGTGACTATTTCAGCATGAACACAGCTTCGTGTGTGGGACTCGAGGACCTGTGAGCAGCCACCTCCCAGGCCTGAGTGTGGGACGGAAGCTCCGCACCGCCTCTCCCCCGCTCACCCTCAGCTAGTACAGCAATCCCCGGAGTAGCCTTCGGCGGTTCGTTCACTGCTAGAACCTGAAAATCCTCCAACTCTGCTTTCACCCACTTCTTCCTGCTTGGTGCAATCTCTGTGAAAGGCCCCCAAAGACCTAAGCGTGGTAGGTATGAGACAGGAGAGCTTGGCCTCTTTCTGCTGAAGCCATGAGCTCTTCGTGAACAAGGAGTGTTTCTTGTAAGACATTCAAGCACCGTGAGGCATCTGAACAAACATTTCAATAGATACCGCACTCCACTCCCGTGTGGTCATGCAAGAACACGAAGGCCTGTTTCCT
The DNA here is from genome assembly GCF_000956105.1 of Propithecus coquereli. Classification (NCBI taxonomy): domain Eukaryota; kingdom Metazoa; phylum Chordata; class Mammalia; order Primates; family Indriidae; genus Propithecus; species Propithecus coquereli. The sequence continues at coordinate 706,444 of NW_012149219.1, forward strand.
GCAGCCGACGGTTTGGATTGCAGATTTAGGCTAGTTAATGTAAGAGATCTGAGGGGGCTGCTTGGATGGATTTCCAAATAAGAAATTTCTCATGAACATGGAGCGCAGTGATGCGGGGACCCACAACATGATGAAAGAAGTCCAAGGCAGCATCATAAATGACCCAACAGAGGGGGCCAGGGGCAGAGGTGATCAGCATCCCAGCTTTTGCTAAATGTGACGTGACTAGCCAAGTCAGAGAAGTCATTTATTGAGAAAATGTGGAAGTCCAGCCAAGAGTTTGGGTGATAGAAAATCAAATACAGTTGAGACATAAAATTTTACAACATAGGAATTGCAGGATGATTGGATGTCTTTCATAGTTTAAGAATGTAGTTCAATGGACCATCTCTTAGCATTATCCTGAAAGCTTATACTTCTGATTAAAACCATAAAAATCTATCTTAGACATTCAGGAAAGAGCGTGCGTGCATATCTTAAACCCAAACATTCTACCACCTGGATGACCAGTATTCTCATTTTCTTTCCATCTTTAATTTAATTAAAGCAGCTATGGCCAAGCTGGAATTCCTATGTGAACTGAGTGTAGAAAATTCAAAGACATTAGAGACTTTTTAAAGATTATTTAAGAGTTTACACATAGGATCATTTTTCAAGGAATCCAGCCAGAACCAAACTTGCCACAGTGCTTGGAAAAATGACCATGAGTATCGTGCCTTGGTGCGGCCTACCTGGAGGGGCTGAGGGCCGAGTGGGGGCTGGCTCCAGCACGGCCCGCTGAATCGGCCTGTGACCGATCCCTCGCTGATTTGGAGGAAGTGGTGATGGGGAGGAAGGAGGGGAGCTGGAGACAGGCCAGATTGGAGTCCTGGCCGGGGTCCTCTCCAGATGTCACTCTGTTCATTTCTACCTTGTCTGCTTCACTTACATCCACTTCCCTGACTCGGCCAGAATCACAAACACTCACATAATCGCGCTAGGGCTAGATCATGAGAGAACGCTGAGGTCTGGAATTACTAACGCCAAGATCTGTCACACTAGAGAGCGTTGTGTACCATGAACAAGAAGCCCGAAGGAAGGAAAAAGTAATCAAGTCACAATCATGGTTATGAGGTGTTTAGCAAATCCAAATTTCCATGATATGCTAAATAATGAAAACATTTAAGAAACATCTACCCTTATAGGAAGGAATCTCATGATCTTAAATCAGTTGAGTTCAGTACAACCAGCATTTATTGAGATACTTTTGTATTTGAGGCACTGTGAGAAGCAGTGGGAATAATAAGATGAATCACACATGGTCCCCTTAGTGGCTACTCTGTCCCTCTCTACCTCCAGCAAAACACAGTGGCAACCTCACCTCTGGGAAGAGCAGACAGCCACTGACCACCGGCTCTGGACCAGGCACCGTGCTGGACCCTGAGGCTGTAGAGTTTATTAAAACAAAGTTTGTATCCCTAGGAGCTCATAAACTATATGACTATTGTCTTTCTTTCCTGCTGCTTTATGAAGCATGTGAACTTTCGAGATCAAAAAAGTCATCACACAGTATAGGAACAAAACTCTGAAAGATGCTAAAACTTGGTCTAGCTATTTGGGAATGTGATTAAGAAGAACAAACCACATAGAAAAGGCGGATTTTCTAGCAAAGAGAAATGGAGAGACAAAATGAGGAAATACTCTCAGTCACTTCCTTAGCGTTGAACTTTTAAGTCATGACGTATAGATTCTGTGGCTGTTTTATTCCCATGTGTTCAAAATAAGGCTGCAAGATTTTGCAAAGATAAGTAAAGAAATGCCAATAACAAAATAGGAAATGTAGTTAAATTTGAATTTCAGATAAAGTTATTCATTCTTTACCCATAATTCAAATTTAACTGAGTATAATGGATTTATCTGGTAGCGCTAATTAGAAGCTACTCTGTATTCACAGAGAGGACATGCCAAGTTCTGGGGCGTGCCCGCTTTGCCCTCCGAGCAAGCTCTGTGTTTGCAGCTCTCTCTAGATCCTTGCATTCACTTAGTCTTGCAGTTTAAAACTTTTGTTCTTATCAGTCTTTGATTTAACAAGCCAAAAGCCTTTGCCTGTTTCTTTGAAGAATTTTATTAGCTTTTTTGAGTTTATACCTAGCTTTCTCCCACGGTTTTTAATTTTCATGTGGCCTCTATCAGATTGATAATAATATTCCTGGTCTTATTTTCTAAGAACTATTGGTACATTCAATCCATATCAAGGTGCCACGAAGGAAATTAGTGAATTCGAATCAGGTGATGCATTACATAGTACCCTGGAGAATTACTCGTCATCAGCCCAAATTTCTCTGCTAAAGGGAGAAAAAGCAACACGAAGAATAATAGCAGAGTTTGTCCTGCTGAGGACGTGATACCAGTCAGAGCAATATTCTTTACACAGGACATTTGGTTTCGAATCCATAGCCCCTTTAGTTGAACTCAGATTAGCCAAACTCATTTATCCATTCACAGATTTGCACACCTCTATGGGAGGCTCCAGGCTGGGAACGGAGCCGGGCAATGAATAGGAGGAACGAAGGTGTTTCAGTCAGAGGAAAAGGTGTATCAAAGGCCCAAGGTGACTATTTCAGCATGAACACAGCTTTGCGTGTGGGACTCGAGGACCTGTGAGCATCCACCCCCCAGGCCCGAGTGTGGGATGGAAGCTTCGCCGCCTCTTCCCCGCCCGCCCTCAGCTAGACACGGTGGGGACCAGAGAGGCTGCTGCCTGCCTGTGCAGAGCCTGGTGGCTGCTTGAATTTAAATTTAAATTAATAGAAGTCACAAGTAGCACTAGCCATATTTTAAGCACTCAGGAGCCATGTGGGGCCAGTGGTGACGATATTAGAAAGCACAGATTATAGAACGTTTCCTGCAGTGACAAAAGTCCTATGGGACAGTGCAGGTCTATGGGGGAAATATTTGGGATGAGTGATCTCACAAGTTATTATTTATAGTAATTACAATGATGCTACATCGCTTGAAATGGACATTCAAAAAGTTAGGAGATCCCCTAACAGGGAAAGGTGCTCCGAGGAAGCGCCGTCCGGCTGAGATGGGGAGGACGGGTGGAAAGCCACGCGCAGGGAGCCACAGGGCGGGGAGCTGCGTGGGGAGCGCGCCAGCTTGAGCGAGGTCCTGCGGGGCAGGAGCAGGTAGCATTTTGGGAACACGCAGAGGCAGAAAGGACAAGAGGAAAGAGGCACAAGAGGAACCCGGAGAAGCAGGCAGGACCAGCGCGTTCCTCTGAAGAGCCACTGACGGATGGGAGGCTCGGGAGTGATGCGTTGGGATCCACAGGTAAAGCCATCGCTCTGCCCGCTGGGCAGCCAAGTGGCCGCCGTGACGGCAGGTATCTGCCGCTGCGACGACCCAGGCACGACGGAGTGGGGTGGCTGGGGAAGCGTGCTGGTCAGCCCAGGCTCGCAACGAGTACCACGGACTGAGCAGCTCGAGCAGAAATTTACAGTCCTGGGGGCTGGAAGTCCGAGATCAGGGTGTGGGCAGGGTCGGTCGGTTCCTTCTAAGGCGTCTCTCCATGACCTGGGGTTGGTGTCTTCTCCCTTCGTCCTCACGTGGTCGTCCCTCTGTGGGTGTCTGTTTAAATACACAAATATATTTATAAAAACAAATCAAACTGGCTTTACGAAATATAAATAGTTATTACATTAAAGAGAAGAGACCAAGGCATTTTTTGGCAATGTTGTTAAAATAGAAAATATTCACTAAAAATTATTTTTAAAGAACTATATGCCAGGAGAACTGCCCTTAAGTCTCGAGTGCTGAGATAAACAAGAGACACAGTTGGCACGAAAACTGGTTGTGTCCCCTCCCTGGCGTGGGAGTTCGCAGTCTTGGTCCTGGGTGCCCTGGGCCTTCAACAGCGAGACCCAGGAGACCAGACAGCCGCTGAGAGCGACACTATCCCTGCTCCACACAGAGCCACCGTCACAGTGGGCCGGGCGGTCGGCCCCCTGCCCAGCCGCGGCTCTCTCTCCAAGAGCCTGGGGGTCCCTGGCTCCGTGGTGGTCTCGGCTTCACCCCAGCCCTGGGCTACCCCAGTCCTACCTGAGAAGGTCGAGTTCCCTCCCTCGAGAACACAAGTCTCCTCTCCTCAGAGGCCAACAGGCCACTGAAATGCCGTCCGGACGCTCCCTGGCGGGCTGGGAATTCTTGCACAGGAAATGAGGAGCCCTCCCACGTGACCCCGAGGTAGAGATAGAATAATCGGGATTGTGGAGAGCAGTGATAGTTAGATGCTTTCTAGCCTAGTTTCCTTTTCAATGAGAATGCTTTCAGCACCGTCCTCAACCCTCTAATATTAGTATCACAAAGCGTGGACTGCAGTACGCTGCCCACAAGATAAGACAGGCACGAGTATAACCCATGTTTGATTCCCATATAGAGAACACATTTGGGGGACCTGAGTTTTGAAGTGAAATATAAGAATACAATAACTTGAAGTGTTTTCCTCCATGTCTCCCTGTTATACCATGAGTGGAATAGCTGCCCATTGACCTTATCCTGCGCTGGATGACACAGGACGAGACTTGGGGTCCCCATAGGAAGCTGCGCTGGATAACACAGGATGAGACTTGGGGTCCCGCAGGAAGCCGCGCTAGACGACACAGAAGGAGACTTGGCATCATACAGAAAGAAACAAAGGAAAAATCTCAATTCACATCAAGTAATTTGGTGATCGCCACTTTCTCTTTTGAAATGTTCATATTTTTAAAAACATCTGCTGATTTTTCAGTAAAGCCAGAAAGAACATAAGACTTTAATGTTATCTCCTTAAATGTTTCTATACCAAGTGAAAAAAACAATAATGGTTCGTTTATTAAGCACTAACTCCGTCAGGCATTGTTCCAAGAGTTTTACATGTACTAACTCATTTAATTCTCATAACAACTCTATATGGAATGAGTATTATTATTACATGCTATACCAGTTACTAAGCTATTATAAACGTCAACTATGAAAAAAACTCAAGAACTTTGAAAACATTATGGTAAGTGAAAGAAGCTAGTTACATATCGTGGGATTTCATTTATATGAAATGTAAAAAGTCCAGAATAGACAAATCTCTCTCTAGAGACAGAAGGTAGATCAGTGGTTGCCGGGGACTGGGGTGAGTGTTGAACGGGAAGTGACCACGAGTGGGCACAGGGTTTCTTTTTGGGGTAATTGAAATGTTTGTGCTGATGGTTGCACGACTTTCTGATTATACTAAAAACCATTGAATTGTGCATTTAGATGGAGGAATGTTACGGTATGTGAATTACACATCACTAAAAGTTTTCAAAAACATACCAGTTATGGTCTCATGATCAGGTACAGATACAGGGATGGCAACAACTATTCATACTTTCTATATATTTGTACAAATATTATTATTATTTTATATGAGTTTCAATGTAAGGTAACTTTGTAATCTAGTCATTAAGTAACACATTCAGGTGGGCTTGTTGCTGAATTTGAGGAATAATTAGCAAGGATGGAGACGGCTCCCCCGCCCCCCGAGATGGATGTGACTGCCGCGTCTCCTCATATTGAGGAAAGTGTAGAAACAGCGTTGTTTGTTCCAAGCATAGTAGCGTCTCATCGGGTGGAAACAGAGTTGGTTTTGGTGTAGCAGGAAACCCAAATAGAAGCAGCATGTGCCTGGGTGGTGAGCGGACAGGGGGTGGCCTGTATGCTTGGCTCTCGGCACCGACCTCCTCCCTCCATCCTGTCTCTGTCATGCTGGGGCGGGGTCTCTGCAAACCTGTCTGCCTTCCAGCCGGCCCCAGCTAGGCTCTGCCCGCCAGGGCGGCTGGGGAGAAACCAGGAGGATAGGGGAAGGAGAGGGGATGCGCCCCTTCCAGGGGGTTTCCCAACATTGCTTCTCCAATCTAGAAGCTGCAGTTTCTTCTTGTAGCAGCAGCTGAACCAGATTTGGAGTTTCTCCAGCATTTGCAGAGGGTCATTGCATATCCTCTGAGTCAACAGGCAGCTGGTGTCCCCCGCCAGGAGTCTGGGTTGCAGGCCAAAGGGATGCCCCCAAACTCAGAGATATTAGCGCCAGACAAGTATCACATCCCCCTTAAAGGTCTGTTTTGATTCTACACGACCTGTTGTGTGTTGAATTCTGCCCGCTGCAAAATTCATGTGTTGAAGTCTAACCCTCCAGTCCCTCAGAACGTGACTTTATTTGGAAATAGGGTCATGGAAGCTATAATTAGTAAGTTAAGACGAGTTTGTTAAGATCAACCCCTATCTAATATCCCTGGTGTCCTTGTAAAAAGGTGAAATTTGGGCACAGAGACGTGCACACAGGAAGAGTTGTCCTGGGAAGCCGAAGGCAGAGATTGGGATGACACTTCTGTGAGCCAGGGAATGCCAGAGAGTGGCAGCGAGCCACCAGAAGTTAGGGGAGAGGCACATCTTTCACAGTTCTCGGAAGGAAACAACCCTGCGGACACCTTGACCTTGGACTTCCACCCTCCGGGACTGTGAGACGATACAGTCCAGGTGTTCAAGCCATCTGGTTTGTGGTACTTTGTTACGGCAGCCCTAGCAAACTAACGCAGGGCCCTTCCTCTAAACTTCTAAATTTAATAACTCCAACCTTTGCCCTTTAATCTCTCAACCCTGGGGACAGTAACTTCCTGAAATCACCTTCTCCATCGTATCTCATTGTTCCCTATTGTTCTTCCTCCACTGGGCTACGAGCTGAGAGAGGAGGGCGGGGCTGAATTAGGGCATCAGGTCAGAAGCTTAGGTTTTAGTATAAAGCAAGGAGAAGTTCTGGGAGGGTTTTAAACAAGTGAGAGACATGATCCAATGTATGGAATGTAACTGCTGTTCTGGTGGCTGTGGGGAGAAGGTACTGCAGGAGGCAAGAGTGGCAGCACGGGGACCAGGGATGAGGTTGCAGTGAGACAACCGGAAGTACCTAGTTAACAGCATTTGATACCACACTGAAGATTCTACATTTTATCTGATTAAATACCTTGTGTACTTTCTCTTTTTTTCCAGGCTCTATTGAAGCATCATTGACAAATAAAAATTGTATATATTTAAGATGTACGATGTGATGTTTTGACACACATACACATAGTGAACTGATTACCATAGTCAAGCTAATTACAAATTCATCACCTCGCATTGTTACTTTTGTGTGTGTGTATGTGTATGGTAAGAATACTTAAGATCTCTCTTAGCAAATTTAATATACATTGTTGTTAACCACAGTCACCATGCTGCACATTAGGTCTCCAGAACTTATTCATCTTATAACTGGACGTTTGTACCCTTTGGCCAACCTCTTCCCATTTCCCCACCCCAGCCTCCGGTCAGCACCATTCTACTCTCTGTTTCTGTGAGTTCAACTTTTGTGGATTCCACGTACAAGCGAGATAGGCAGTATTCCCTTCTGTGTCTGGCTGATTTCACTAAGCATAATGTCTTCCAGGTTCATCCATGTCACTGCAAATGGTAGGATTTAGTCTTTCTTAAGACTAAATAACACTGCATTGTAGGGTGTGTGTGTGTGTGTGTGTGTGTGTGTGTGTGTGTTTGCATCTGTCTCACATTTTTTTATTCATTTCTCAATTGATATATACTTCAGTTGTTTCTGTATCTTGGTTATTATGAATAATGCTGCAATAAACATGGGAGTATAGATATCCCTTTGAGATAGTGATTTTATTTCCTTTGGATATATACCCAGAAGTAGGATTGCTGGATCATATGGTTAATTCAATTTTTAATTTTTTAAGGAACATTTATACTGTTTTCCATAATGGCTATACCAATTTACATTCTCACCAACAGTATATAAGAGTTATCTTTTCTCCACATTCGCACCAACATTTTTTATCTTTTTGACTTTTGATAATAGCCTTTCCAACAGGTGTGAAGTGGTATCTCATTGTGGTTTTGATTGAAGAAGACACAAATAAATGGAAAGATATCTCATATTCATGGATTGGAAGAAATCATATTGTCAAATGTCCACAGTGCCCAAGATGATCTGCAGATTCGATACAATCCCTATCAAAATCCCAATGACATTTTTCACAGAAATAGAAAAGACAATTCTAAAATTTGTGTGGAACCACAAAGGACTCCAAATAGCTAAAGCAACCTTGAGCAAGAAGAACAAAGCTGAAAGCATCAACTTCTTGATTTCAAATTACATTACACAGCTACAGTAATCAAAACAGCATGGTACTGGCATAAAAACAGACACATAGACCAATGGAACATAATAGAGAGCCAGAAATAAACCCATGCATATATGGTCAACTAATTTTCAACAAAGGTACCAAGAATGCACATTGGGGAAAGAATAATCTCTTCAATAAACGGTGTTAGAAAAACTGGATATTCATACACAAAAGAATAAAATTGGACCCTATCTTAGATCGTATGCAAAAGTAGACTCATAGTGAATTAAAGAGTTAAATGTAAGACCTGAAACCATAAAATTCTAGAAGAAAACATTAGGGGAAAAGCCTTTGACATTGCTCTTGGGAATGATTTTTTTGGATATGACACCAAAAGCACAGGCAAGAAAAGCAAAAATAAACAAGTGGGACTACCTCAGACTAAAAATCTTCTGGATGGCAAAGTAAATGATCAACAAAATGAAAAGGCAACCTATGGAATAACAGAAAATATTTGCAAACCATCTATCCAATAGGAAGTTAATATCCAAAATATACAAAGAACTCATACAATTCGGTAGAAAAAAAACCCAATATAAAAATGGGCAAAGAACCTAAATAGACATTTTTCCAAAGAAGATACAAATGGCCAAAAAATATATTATACTTGACATCATGAACCATCGGGGATTTATGTTGAGGTATAACATTGTCAACATCATGAATCATCAAGGAATTGCAAATCAATACCTTGTGTACTTTGTACCTTTCAATTGAACCTTGGCTGATACACCTAGTTTTCATATAAGGAAACCAAACATGGAGGGAATTAAACAATCTGCCCAAAGTCAAAGAGCTCATGAGTGACGAAGCTATGGCAGTGTGACTCTAAAAGCCCTGCTCTTAACTGCAACACATGACCACATCTCCATAAGCTAAAAATCTGACAAAATTGGTCACTACCCATGCAAGATATAAGACAGGATAATACCCTTTTCTTTCAAAGCTGAAGACTGATGTCATCTTTAGCTAACTTTCTTGTCTTTGCAGAGATATGTAACCTGCACCAGCTCAGGTCCTCCAGGGAGCAGAGAAAGTCCTGGGAAAGCCAGTAAAGAGTCTTTGAGTAAAGGTTGCCTGTTGTTGGGATCCTACATCTGGCAGGAATGAGCCAGGCTTCACACCTCTGCCACGTTCAGTCAATGGCTAGGTGTAGTTGGGGGAAACACAGCTTTGGCGTGACCATGGTGGGTCCAAAGGGACTGTGGCTTGAGGCTGTTGGTCAGCTGTGCTTTCTGCAGCAGGTTCTCTTGACAGACATCTATCTAAGACACATCACTATGGCTTCCACATGAACCGTCTTCTCTGTGCTTGTCTGGGGAGCAGCTGCTCGGTGGTTCCCGTGGCTATTCCTGAGAGGACACTTAGAAGAGGAAGGTTATTGGGGTGTGATAGCTAATTGTATGTGTCAACTTGACTGAGACACAGAGTGCCCACATTAAATATCATTTCTGGGCATGTCTTGCATTGGTGGACTCAGTAGATTGTTCTCCTCCGTGTGGCTGGGCATTATCCAATCCACTGAGGCTCTGAATAGAACAAAAGGCAGAGAAAGGAGGAATTCACTCAAGCCTCACTGCTTGAGCTGGAACAGTTCATGCAAATTATCCCATCAGCTTTTCTGAGTCTCCAGTTCGTACGCAGCAGATCGTGGGACTTCTCAGCCTCCACAATCATGTGAGCCAATTCCTCATAATCTCTCTATCTCCCTCTCCTTCTCTCTCTCTCCCCCTCTCCCCACCCTCCATTGGTTCTGTTTCTCCAGAGAACCCTGACTAATACATAAGGTGAGCCACAATCCCCACCATTGCAGTGGGTTGTTGGTTGCCGCAATTATACTTACCCCTTCTCCTCCATCCATTCCAAATTCCATTCTTGGCTTCATGTTGGCTGTGGTGGCCTCGGAAGCCTGGTGGTATGACTCAAACTTTCATTTCTAAGGTGTCCGAGTCCTTGATAATTTTTAGGTCAGAGTTGCTCTAGACTTGCATTCCCAGTTACAACTGAACACCTGAGTGGATCACCTGAGCTCCGCATGTATTTCTGCTGCCTCCCTTGTGTATGTAACTGTTGCTCCATAAATTAATACAAGTATATTAGAGACAGAAATGGCCTCAGGAGTTTTGCAGGGCTTTGCCCTGAAGCAATATGTGAACGTGTTAGTTTACATATCAAAAGCTGCTTCACCTTAGGAGGGCATCTCAAAGGTCAGTAGCAGCTGCTTCCCAAGATGGTGCTGCAAATCTCAGACCTGTGGTTCTGGCTCACTTTGAAAGGCAAAGCAGGTCTTCTAGGAGTCACAAGATGAGAGCTGATCAAAGAATGCCCGCCCGACAGCCAGACACCTGTGGCTAAAAACAGTCCAAGGGACAGTTCCTGCTTAAACTCCTGACTATCTGTCTCAATACACAATAACTTGATAAAAGAATTTGGAGCCACCATATCTCTGCTTAACCCTTTTGTTAAGTGATAAATTTACCTTAGAACTTAGAAGTTTGTCTTTAAAAGATTTTGTAACCATTTGTTCATGTAGATACAGTTAGTTAAGGATCTAAAGAAGCCTTTTGAAATACTTTTAACCTAAGAGAAACTACCTGTTGTTATGTAAATCTGTTACCCCTGGCAACTGATCACTCTACCTATAAATACCCATGTAAAACTTCACTCCTGGCCTTGTGATTGACGGAGCTATCACGAGGTCCCTTGTGTACTTTTGTCTATTATCTTTATAAATCTATAAAACTATACCTTCATCTCTGTATATTCTTTTATTTCTATTATTTTCCATTTTCTATTATTTTCTTATCCTTTGAGACGACCCCTACCTAAAAGACCCAATTTTTTACTGAGAATGTAGCTAGCTCGCCACATGTAAGAGCAGCCCTTCCTCCTCCTGCTGGGGAACCATCATGCACGATATAAGGGTTGTTGATTTAATACTTATGTGTGTCCCGAAGGATGACACCCCATCCCTTCAGTGTTTCCTCTGAGCTGATGCTTCAGTTTTACCTTTAGAAGTCTATTCTGTTACCTTATAAGGCTGGCTGCTTCTGGAGGGCATGGTGGTGATCCTGTCTGTAGCTTCTCTGCTCTTCGTGGGTCCATAGTAGGATGCTCTACTGTATGGGGTTCCATACCTGTGCACCAGGCATTCTGCAAGCACCTGGATAGTGGTGCTGGCTGTGGCCCAGAAGGCAGGAAAGGCAGACCCTATTTGGAAGAGGCATCTACCTGTGTTAAGATAAACTGGCTCCTCCAGGATGGAAGGTATCCCCAATGTGCATCTTGCCTCCAGGAGGCTGACTGGTCTCCTTGAGAAGTAGTATCATACTAAGAGCTCAGCAGACCTGTCTGTTGCTGGCACATTGGCCATTTGGAGGCAGCAGGAGCAAGACTGACCTTGTTAAGTGGGAATTTAAGCACTTGTGCCCACTGTGGCCACTTTGTTCACATGTCCTATTGGACTAGCTTCAGGGACAAAGACTAGTCAACCTGAACAAATCAAGTCATCTGTCTATTCTGCAGTATGTGATTTATGATGGGCACCAACAATTGATACCAAATCTGAATTCCTTGTGTCCCCTCCCCAGCTGCACACCTCGACTCCACACCTCCTTGTTTTTGCTCTTGCCTTTTTTCTCTTCCCATGTGCCTGACCAGCTGGTGAAACCATTTTTCAGTGCCCAGAAAGCTATATATTCCCAATTCAGGCCACTTCTCCTTCCACATCAAGTGGATGACCAGGTATACTACTCACAACTTCACCCACTAGGAGGCTTTTCCCTCTGCACTGTCTTTGGGGCCACCCCTGAATGTGACTGCAACACAGCCACCACCCATTTTTGGCTTGTACCCACGCTCCAAGTCGAATGATCTCTAAGCTCCTCCTCCAGCTGGTCATGGAGGACCCACTGGCCATAGGTATGAGATGAGCGGGCACATAGACAGCTGTGGACCATGACATGCAGGTCTGGGCTACTTGCTCATACAGCTTGCTGTTCCCTCTGGTCCTTCTCAGACTCAACCCAGATGTACCATCTCCCTCCGATGACGGGCGGCTGCTGGGCCCATCCGACGTTTTGACTTACAGTGGGTCTGATGAACCAGCTCGTAGTAGGCTGTTGCCCTTTGGTCAGGTGTTCCATCTCTACCACAGTCTAGTAACATGCCAGGAGCTGTCCCTCCCAACGTGTGCAGTGCCACTGCAAGTGCAATCGGCATGGCCCTGCTCCAGGACCCCAGAGACACATTTTGATTCTTCCACTGGGGTCCAATACAAATTCACACAACATCTGGCCCTACTGACGCCTCTGACTCCATAGTCTGCCAGACCATACTGCCCCCATGGTAGGACTGAACATTCTGTGTTCTAGACCTGCTTCAGGCCCCACTTAAAGCTGGCAGCCTTCTGTGCCATCCCTTCTGCCATATAGGGGCCAGCGCTTATCCTTGGTGTGCAATGTTGCCTGTAGAACTCAAACAGGCCGACCAGGCAATGCCCCCTTCTTGCTGGTAGGGATGCAGGATGCAGCAGCGTGTCTTTGGAGGGTATATCTGGGCATCCCCCTGGCCACTAGACCCTTAAAAACTTTACTCAAATGACAGATTCCTTATTTTTTATGTGGCTTATCCCCTACCCTTTGAAACATTACGTATCTCACCAAGGCCTCCAGCATACTGGCCTCCTCTTGCTTGTCCTGGCCAATCAGCACAATGTCATCAATTTAATGAATCAATATGACATTTTTGCAGGACATCCAATGGTCCATATTTCCTTGGACTGATACAGAGGGCAGAAAAGCTAACACAGTTCAGGGGCAAAATTCTAAACGCATATTGTTGTCTATTTCATGTGAATACAAGTGGTTTCTGATCCCTTTTTTCTAGTAGAAATAGAAAACACAACCACCAAATGGATACCATGTGCCTGAGGCCTTAAGAAACTGTTCTAGCAACAGGACCACACTGGCCTCCAACACAGTATTTGCAAATGGAGCTGCTTCTTGGTGGAGCTTGGGAAGTCCACACAGATACAGAACAGGTAGGAAGCTTGTGAAAGTTCAGGTAGAAAATTATGGGGCCAGGCCGGGCGCGGTGGCT
>NW_012149219.1:719818-740302 GCF_000956105.1 Propithecus coquereli
CACTGTCCTGTGATTTGCATTTTTCCAGACAAGGACGTGACCTGAAACTCAGCTCACTTGTCCTTATGAGTCAGGAAGGAGGACTTCAATCTTAACAATCTAGAGAGGTCGGCAGAGCAAATGGTAACAGAAGCCAGATGTGATGCTTGCCACAGGAGGAGGAGTGGGTGACAGAGCCAGACCTTGTCTCTTAAAAAATAAAAGAACGCTGTCCTGGAGGTGTGGGCTCCCAGCCAACAACTGGGTCGCCTTGCCAAGATGGGCGTGGCCCAGAGCCTCTCTGCTGAAGACACATTCAGGCCAACTTGCCTCGGGTGTTTGAAGTCCAAAGACACAGAAGCCATATCAGCATGATTCCATTCGTCTGAAATGACCAGAAGAGGCATCCCCAGATTGTCAAACCTGGTGCGGTGGCTCACGCCTATAATCCTGGCACTCTGGGAGGCCCAGGCGGGAGGATTGCTTCAGCTCAGGTGTTTGAGACCAGGCTGAGCAAGAGCGAGACCCCGTCTCTACCAAAAATAGAAAAAATTAGCCTGGCAAGGTGGCCCCCGCCTATAATCCCAGCTACTCGGGAGGCTGAGGCAGGAGGATCGCTTGAGCCCAGGAGTTTGAGGTTGCTGTGAGCGAGGCTGACACCACGGCACTCCGGCCCAGGCAAGACAGTGAGGCAAAAAAAAAAAAAAAAAAAAAGAAAATTGTGGGGCCAGAAATAGAATATCGTTGTTTCCAATATGATGTGGACATTTGCAAGGTCAGCAAAACATGCATAGATACTTGTGGATGAAATGCCTTAGGTTGCTGTGAGCTAGGCTGACGCCATGGCACTCTAGCCCGGGCAACACAGTGAGACTCTGTCTCAAAAAAAAAAAAAAGAAAAGAAAATTATGGGGCCAGAAATAGAATATCGTTGTTTCCAATATGATGTGGACATTTGCAAGGTCAGCAAAACACGCATAGATACTTGTGGATGAAATGCCTTACCTCCGTTCCTCCTTTCCGTCCTCGCCGGGGCTGGCCTTAGTTCATATTGAAGGGATTTCTCCATCAGGACTTGCTACTTGACAGTCATGGACCCGTTTTCTTGTGGCCTTTTTAACAGAAACGCTTGCCTTGTGTAGTCCAGTCACAAAGTTACCTTGATAAAAACCATATGAAAATACCGCAAAGTCAAAGGGCAATAAATATTGTTACATAGAACATGCTCTGTTAAAAACCACAGTTTTAACATTTCTAAAAATATCTCTTCCTAAGGCTTCCTCTCTGAGCACAGGCTACTTGATCCACCCCTTTCTTTGTGATAGCTCTGACCCATCCGAGTCGGAATACTGGTTTGTCATTCGATATCAGTCACAGCCTTAAAAAGGAGGAAGGAGACGAACTTGGATCAGATGACTTCTGGGGTCAGGTTAGCGCCAACCCCCAGGCGGTTCAGAGTCGGGGGTCTCAGCACTTACAGAACGGGTCCTTCATGTTTATCTTCCATGCGATGATTAAACAGAGGACCCGAGAGGTGTGGAGAACCGCTTTATATTCTCATCCTCCTTTTTTCTGTCACATTTCACAAACTACCTCCCATTACCCAAATGCCCACTTCTTTCCTCTGCCAGAGGGAAAATTATTAGGTGCCGGCACACTCAATAGATGGTTATTCAGTTGCACTTGCAAATGTTCATTTACTGTAACAGGCTCATTATTCTATGTAATTGGAACCCAGACTGTTACGACCTCAGGAAATGGAATGTAACAAAGCTATGCAGAAATATTAACGGTGCCCCAAAGCAGGCAGCCTTTTCCTTGAGGGAAGTGGAAGACTCCATCACCCATCTTCCTATTCTCCCTTAACCTGCAGATGATTGGATCTTTGGTCAGTTTAGAGGACTCTAATCCAAAATCCTTAATTGACCCTTGGGAAAACTGGAGCCTATCAACTTAAATAAAATAGAACTTCTGCCCTAGAGAATTTTTTCTAGGGACCACTTAAATTTGGAGTATCCAAGAACCATGCAAGGAAGACTTTGTGGATACAACATGGAAGTTGGGTGGACTTATAACCAGATGTGATGATGACAACCGTTGAAAGCATTTAAAAAGTTGAAGAAAAATAAAGGAAAGGAGAGGGGTGAAAACCAAAGCCCATATTAACGGCCCAAGAAAACGAGAGGAGTAGACAAGATGACAAGGTCCTTCCAGCTCTGACATTCTATTTCATGATGTCTATTATGCTTTTTAAAATCATTAATAAGATGAAGTTTAATATAAATATAATGTACTGTACACCAGTCAAGCAGCCAATGCAGGAATCTGGTTTGGTATTAATGATTTAGACTGGAAACTGTTCAACAAATGAGCTTAAAATAATTAAAACGGTTATCCCCTTCCAGTGAGCAATGCTTAGGCTAATCTGGGACCTTACTTTTAAGCCTCAGAATAGCTGTATTCCAGAGACCTCATTTGAGTTTGGTTTTCCTTTTTGGAGTAAAATTTTATGGCCTCATGGGACTTTATAAGAAGGGCATCGTTATACACATGCACACATACACATGAGCCATGTTTGAAATTTCTAATTTCAGCCTCTGAACAAAGACTATTTTGTAGTATAATAAGACATATTTACTAGTATTAAAATGGCAGACTTACTGTAAGTTTTACAACATTAAAAATGCAATGGGATTTTTTAGACCCAAAATAATTTATAGTCCTTAACGTTTCTCAGTTGGGCTAAAAGCACAGAGCCAAGACCAATGATCCAATAGAAAAAAGGGCAAAGGATATTAACAAATAATTCACAAAAAGGGAAAAGTTACTGTCTCCTAAACATAAGAAAAGATGCTCACTGCACTTATTGTAAGAGAAATGCAAAGTAAAGCTATACTGTCATTTTTCATAAATCAGATTGGCAAAAATCCAAAAGTTGTTAATCCTTTTCGTCGGGGAGGCTGTGGGGAAACATGGTCTTCTCACACATTGCTGGTGGTAGTGTAAATTGCTACAGCCCCAGTGAAGTTCTATTTGGCAACAGCTATGGAAATTACCCTTCAACATAGTAATTCTATTCTATAACTATCCTATGATGTACCTGCACATGTGCAAGAAACGACATATACTCAAGGGAATCCACGGCAGCGTTCTTCACAACAGAAGATTGGAAACACCCCAATCTTAAATACGTAAACACATACTTAAATACAGTGTGGTACATGCAGTTATTTTTTAAAAAATGAAGAGGCTCTCTTCATACTGGTATGAAAGTATCTCCAAATATATAATTTTGTGGAAAAAGCAAGATGAAAAAACTACATGCATAGTGTGTTACTTTTGTGTGAAACTAAAAAGAGATGTAAGAATGTATACTTGTGTTTGCTATTATTTATATTTAAAACCTGTGGAAAGATGCATAAGAAACACACAAAAGTTTTATGGGAATGGGACAGATAGTGGGTAAAAGTATGAGGAAGACTTTTTACTGAGAATCTTTTAATATATTTGTATTACTTTGAAAACCATGTGAATTTATTACTAATCGAAAAGATGAAATGATTTTAAAAACAGAGACATTGTGGAATCACTTTGCCTAAAAAAAATCAAAACTCTGCGTATCAGTTTGATTTGGTTTACTTTGAGTTTATATTGCAATATAATTACAATTACCTACCATGAAAAACCAGCAAGCATTTCATGGTGATTGATTTTTATTATAAAATGTTCTTTCGAAATACTTTTTATTCCTTATTAGACTTAGCGTGAGCAGTGATAGAGTTAGCCAAGATATATCCTAATAGTCCCAGTAAAAATATCTTTATTACATAAATGTTAAACAACACGCCAAATTGTTATCGCAATATTGTCCCTATGAGTTTCCACAATAAGTTCCTCTCCAGCTGCCACCTTGCCTTCCTCAGGCCGTTCTCGACACCCAGCATCAGGGTGCTGAAAGTACGATTAGGGTTGCGCCAGCCTCCCGCTCGAAGCCCTCTAGTGCCTTCCCGTCTTGCTCTTAGTGCAAATTCTTACAACGGCGTATGAGGTGCTGCGAAAGCAGGCCCTCAGCCCCTCTCGTGCCAGGTGTCACTGTTGGCTCCAAAGGTGCTCTTCTTCGCCTGCCTGGCAGTACTGGAGCAGGTCCCTGTGGATAATCTCTTGGCACAACGCCCAGCTTTGTCAGCAGAGGGCACTGCAGGAGGAAGACATGAAATAACAGCCTCTCAAGGCCAGAGCACAGAGCAAGGGACTCAAAATCCAAATCATTCGAACCGTTAATCCCTTTCATCTGCTGTTTCCCGATTGCAATAGGCAGTTAGGTGGCGGGTTAGGTCGTCTTTTCCAGTTGATAAGGGCCATTACCAATATCGATTAGGCAAAGATATTTGACAAATTCTGGAATCATCTCTCTATATCCTCATTCGGGTTGTGCTTTGACGCTATCAAAAGAGTTTCGATGTTGCGCAGCGACCCTGAGGCGAGGCACTTGCTCTTTGTTCTCATCCATAAGTGCTTCATCGCAACCCCACCAGAAAAAGGGGCGATGGGGTCTCCTCTTTCCATGTGTGACCTCTACTGGCAAACGTTCATTTAGTGATCTGTTCTAGAATGTTCTGGGGATGGATTTCAAGCTTACTGGTTCATCATTTCCAAAATTCAGCCATTATACTTAAACAGGTAAACAAGCAAGACCTTTCCCAGCTCCCTGCTTCTGGCGGTACTGCTACGACGTTCCACGAGTGAACGTAACAAAGTGACTCTGAAATTACGTCACCAGGGATTTTCAGTGGTCTGCATGTTCATCTATTCTTGAGTTAACATCTTGCTAAAATGTCCACAGTAAAAATTCCAATGGGTAATATCCCATAATAAAATACTAAAACATCTCTAATCCTCAAGTGCTTCTGGTTTCTAAAAAAAAATCTAGGCTATTTTCCTGATAGGTGCACTTATAACCAAGTCATCTTAAACTCCAAGATACTAATTTTGCTCAAAATCTGTGGTGACCTGGCCTGCTCTGAAGTACCCAGAGCCGTTCTATTCTCTTCCTCTGATATTTGCGCACCTTGAGGTGGAGCGTTGCCCTGCAGTGATGAGTCCTCTGGAAAGCACTAAGGCGGAGATGCGGCTGAAAACAGCCCGTGGCCCTTCCTCGTCGCTGCCCACTGTCTGCTGTCACGTGTCCCGCAGGCGCTGTGCTGACACAGGCCCACATTATAAGAAAATCCAACTACCAGGGCCCAAGCCAAAGATGTGCTCATCTAAGTCGTAGAAACTGTTCCGAGACATCACTCTTTCTTTTTTCCCAAATTTCCGCCATCTGTACTTTCAAAGGTTGGCCTCGCGCCTCGCACAACATGTCAGGGCCAAGAAGCTGCTCCGAGCTCATCTGATGTGGGGAGATGGGATTACCTGTCAGACTCGGATTTTGCTGCCTTTGCGGGTCTGAGTGGCGCGAGTGAGAATAAGAAAACAAAAGCGGAGTGACAGACTCTCAAGGGTGAGAGGCCGAACGTGTGCAGTGGCAGGGCTGAGAGGCCATGTGGCCAGCAGCAGGCTCTTTGCCACCTGTAGGGTCCCACACCTCATTACCCGTCAATCCAGTGTCCCGAGTTCAGATGGGTCGTGGCTGGCGGGAGCAGGAGCCAGGCGGTATCTCCCCAGAGAAAGCACATTTCTCGGAGGGATGTATGTCAGCAGATAGGAAGGGAGAGGGCAGAAGGGGTCAGGGTTGGCAGGAAAAGTGGCAGTGGTGGGGAGGGAAGGAAGGGAAGTTCCGTCTGTGGTCAGATGATTTGCCGTGAGGAATGTACTCTTTACATCATTTGGTTTTGTTCTGTTTCGTTTTGTTCAGGGAGGTTCGAATATGTGCAGATAGAGAATTCTTTCTAAAGATACTGCCACCTAAACTGAAACAAGCTATTTTTTGAGGCCTGAGGAACTGCACTTCATAGCAGGAATTTTAGTGCTACCGTCATAAATTTTAAAGAATTAGGTCTTGTCTTTCCGTGGCCTTGGTTGGTTTGTGTTTGCACAAAAATATGCCCTTAAACACATGTGGTAAGATCACAGAATTCACAAAGACATGCACTTTCAAATGATGGAGTTTGCAACCCCCAGTAGTGACAGAATGGTTACGAATCTGCACACTGCGGCACAGCACCGACGTTCGTAAAGCCCGCAGGAAATGCAGGAAGAAACATGCAGAAATTCACTGACAGTAGGAAACTTGGTTCATGTGAGATCACGCGTGCACGCGCGCACACACACACACACACACACACACAGGCAAAACAAAACAAAACCTAAATAAGTAATGAAATAGATCCAATTGTTACGTGTCGGATACCACACCCTGAAATTAAAGAATGAATCCTTTTTCCAAATGACCTAGTAATAGTCATAAAAATTGACTATAGTTAGCCAGACAGAAAACCTCAATAAATGTTCCTAAAATTAAAAAGTAAAAATAACATTTTATCATAATGCAATAAAATGAAAAATTAATAATAAAATTATAAACTAGAAAACAAATAAAATAAAACTACCACCTAGAAATATTTTGAAAACTCTTTCTTAATTTTTCAGTCACCGAAAAATCAAAGTCATGGAATTTTTAGAAAACAATATATAGAAAAACCTATGGGGTACAACTAAAGCAGTTCACAGAGAAAAATAGTGGGTTTAACCTAAGTGCACATGTAAGAATAACATCTATTGGGTGTCGGGCAGGTGGGAGGGGGGAGGAAGGGATGGGTATATACACACATAATGAGTACGATGCACACCATCTGGGGGATGGACACGCTTGAAGCTCTGACTTGAGGGGGAGGGGGGAAGGGCAACATACGTAACCTAAACATCTGTATCCCCATAATATGCTGAAATAAAAAAAAATAGTGGGTTTAGATATTTATATTATTAAAAAGAAAGTATGGCAGATGAATAAATTAAGCATACAGTTTGAAAACGTGAGAAGAAGAAAGTATGGAAGATGAGTAAATTAAGCATATAGCTTAAAAACTTGAGAAAAAAATTATAGAATGAACCTAAGGAAAGCAGAAAGAAGTTTAATTTCTACAGATAAAAACAGAAATGAAAAAATTAAAAAAAAAAGAAAATCAATAATACCAATAAAAAACCCAGCTTTTGGTTTTAGTAAAACTCATATCAAAAACCATTAGAATGAATAAGGGGGAAATACAAATATAAGAAATTAGAAATGATAATGCAAAATACAGAGTATGTTTTTAAAATTATAATAAATTAATGTTAAAACTTCATACAAATAAATATGTATTAATTATCAAAATTGATTCCAAAATAGAAAAATCTACTCAGACCAATTAACATAGAAGAATTAAAATTACTAAAAATCTTTTCCCTTAAAAGCAGCAAATTTGGATATTTTTCACAGATTTCTATGAAACCTTGAGGAATAGGTAACTCCAGTACCATTTAATTTGTTTCAGAGCATTCATATTCTTTTTATGCAAATAGCATTACTTTGATAACAAAACTTCCCAAAAATTATCTCTGAAAGAAAACTACAGGCCAGCTTCATTTATGAATACCCATGGAGAAAACACACACAAAGTTGTGCGAGCAAGAGCAAATGACCCGGCCGGAGCAATATACCTGGCGGAACACAGAGAGAGATACTGCACCCCCGGGCAAGGCGTGGGCCCCTGTTATCCAGCATGCTCTGAGGCACGGCAGGCAATCTGGGGTAGCCAGACATGAGACTCCAGGAGAGGGATCCTGACTCCTGGGTTGGGGGGCTTTTATGCCACATAACTAGAGAGGTGCAATCGGGGCCAAGATATAATACCAATGAGGAGGCATGGAACCCTGGTTTTAGCCCTATCCTGCCAGCCCAGGCTCATGGATTCGGGAAGGGAAGCATCAAAGCACTCTCTGGTGATAAAGGGATTGAATGATTCCTTCAAAACCTTGGGACTCAAACCTTGGGATTCAAACCACACAGCTCTAGTTAATAATGGAGCAACATAACATCAGGATTTATCATATGCTGACTCATGTTTGGAGAAATACCAGCCCCTACCCTAGCACAATCAGGAGCTGGGATCCAGGCCTTGCAATTGAGGACAATTGATGCTTAAACGCTATATGGTATCCAGTTTCCACATATCTTAAAAGACCAGTTCTCTTTCTGGAGGCCAGATTTTAGGAGCTCGATCTTGGACAAATCAACCTTTACCTCTATTAGTAAATAGAATCCAGAAAAATATTGAAAGAATAATATGCCACACCAAGTGGACTTATCCCAAGAATTCAAGGATGGTTCACTATTGGGAAATCTATTAATATCATTTACCATATTAAAATGTTAAAAAAGATATAATATATATAGATAATGAAAAAAATTGGCAAAATCCAACATCCAAAATCCATTCTTGATTTTAAAAGTACTTAATAATTTAGGAAGAGATGAATTTCATTTTAATTCAGAAAAAAATGAAAGACATCTTTTATTATCACTACTATTTAAATTTTTCTATAAGTACTAAAATTTCAATTAGACAAGAGAGAGAAACAAAGGCATGAAATTGGAAAACAGAAAGTAAAATTATTATGATTGGCAGATGATATTATTTCACTAAGAAATCTTACAGACTCAATCTAAAATTATTGCAAAGAATAATAGAATCCAACAAAAAGGCTGAGTGGAAAACTTCTATAATAAGCAAGTTTTAAAAACATGATTAAAGAGCTGCTCAAGGTGGTGAACCTGTAGTCCTGACTATTTGGGAGTCTGAGGTAGGAGGATCGCTTGAGGCCAGGAGTTCGAAGTGAGTGTGCCATAATTGTGCCTGTGAACAGCCACTTCTCTCCAGCCTGGACAGCACAGTGAGAGCCACATTTGCTCTCACTGCCAAACCGCACTACCCATACAACACCAGTGAACACACACGCCAACAGGACTTCCTCCAAAAAGTGTTTTCTCAATGCCAATGATGGATTTCTACAGATCTCACCAAGGGTTCATCCCTGGTGACCCACACTCAGCACCCACTAGACTGCTGTACTGTTAGATGGCTGGGCATTTTAGAGACACTCTGTCTGACCCTGATGTAACTGACTTGCTCGGGAATTGAAACCGTGCAACCCGTACACGTAGGGGTTGCCATCATCTACACTAACTAGCCGCAGACAGGAATAAGGAAGTTGTAGTTGGAAGTTATTCAAAGACGAAAAATAACAAAAGGAATTAGGCTGAAAATCCTGGCCTGTAACTGGGGGGATAACTCTGAGACCTTCAGAAAAACCATCTCCTACTCACGAGAAGACTGAGGCACAGTGGGCCTCGGTGAACCGCTGGCCCCGGGGAGCAAGCCACAGGGGCACCTTGGAAAAATAACACACCGATCGCACAGCATGCTGTGGCAGGCCCATGTCCTCGCCCCCAATTCCAATAATGAAATGAACTGGCATAGCAAGGCGGCCATGCCGCTGACTTGTCTGAAACGGACGTTCTGGAGAAGAAAGTATTCTATGGGAGAGCCTGGGCGTCAGTGCCTCTCTCTCTTCCCCTGCCTTCCGTGTGTTAGCCCTGCCTTTTGCCGGGGTGTGAGTGGCCCCCTGCATCCCTCACAGCTTCAATCCGAAGAGATCCCAAGGTGTCTAGAAGCCTGCTCATCCTCTGCCTGAATTGAAGGGCCATCCCCGGCACAGCCCACCGCTCTGCCATTTGCTTACCTGGCAGGCAGCTGAGTCTCTGGCATCACCACTGGCCAAGCTACTGCTCGCCCCACACACCTCCTGCCAGGGTGTTCTAGCCCGTCTTTCCAACTGCTAGAATGGTAACGAGGTAAAGGAATCTTTGCACAGAGCTCAGGTTCCTTTCTGTTTCCTGGGAGATCTATTTCACTCTCCTCCTCACGATCAATGTGTATTATGCTCTGGACACACGGCGCTTTGCCATGGGATTATAAAGGAACTATGCTCGGACTTGGTCCTTGCCCAAGAGGAGACAGCTAATGAGTCGCAGTGACATCTGTTCTATAGCATTTTACAGATTTAAAATGCTTCCATCTTACATAGCCTCACTGTAATGCTGCAGGAGGATCATTCTCTTCCCCCTTTACAGACGAGACGACTGAGACCCAGAAAGGCTAAGAAACTTGTCCCAGACGCTTTAGCTAGGAAATGAGGGGCCAAGGCAGGGCCTGGATCTTCAGAAGCAAAGTCCTCGGTGTTCCATTGTCCAAGGCTGCCTGGATACACGCTGCAAATAACCTCCCTGGCTGACCCAATGCGTTACGGAAGAGTTAATATCAGAAGTTACTCGCTTAAGCCCATTCCCAAAGAGCAAGATTCTCCTTTAAGGAGTAAGGACTAGACAGAAAGTGAATAAATTATTCCACTCATTTTGAAGGTCTCATATTTATACATTCCCAATCTGTTGCATTTTTTGTATTTCACTCACGATATCTAAATGTTCAATGCCACTGGGTGGAAAAATATACCATTGTTTCCAGTTTCCTCAATAAGATCTCCTGGCATCTGAGAACCAGAGAATCACAATTGTCTAAGTTGATAACCAGCATGGATTTAGATATTCTGTTAGCTGGGAACTACCTAAAACAAACTTGGGAGCTATTAACAATCTTCTTTGGAAATATCTGCAGTGCGTGATTTAGTAATGGTTTTTGTTTTTTGTTTTCTTCATTTAAGACATTCCACTGGGAACTCTGGATTCTGGAATAGGTAACTATTTTAAAGCTTCCTTGTTTTTCTAAAATGCCATATGCCTTCTGAGAGTCAAAGAGCAACCTTGAAATGCAGATTATTTCGAAGCTTCAAACGAGCCAATGACACATAATATTTATTCAGTGTTTGCTGTGTGGAGACACGAGCAATCACTTCAAATAACTGAACAGGTTTAATTCCCACTACGACCTTATGAGGCCAGACAACCGCCTCCATCTCTGTGCTGGGAAACCCGAGGACTGGCGTTTGAGAGTAAGGGACTTGCCGAGAGCACCGGCTAGCAAGCGGCAGAGCTGGGACTCAGGCCGGCTCTCTGTCCCACCTGCTCCCGGGGTGTGGCCATCGCTGGTAAGCCTCTTAATGGTTCTTTGTCCTTCTTACCTTCCACGTACTAGGCAGGCGCCCAAGATTCTCTTGCTTTGTTTTCTTTTACCAAATTCACCCAGTGAAACCCCCTCCCGGGAAGGATCTGATGAACCTGCTGAGGGAATGAAAATGACCAGACAGGGATTAATATGTCCCCTCTCTCTCCGCTAGCGGAGGACAAAGTCCCTGTCTGGCAGACATCAAGGCACAGGAGGGCGTGGCTGTGGAATTCCGGGCCTCAGCGAGCCCTGGGGAAAGTATTTGAAAGGCAGGAAGATCCAGAAGTCACACCGTTCCGTTCTGACAGCTCCCAGACACCCTGTCCTTGCCGGCGGTGTCCTCGCCGTACTCTTCTCCCTTCCCTCCCCCCCCGCCCCCCGCCGCACACCTGAAGTGCCAGGAATGCAAGTGGCTTCCTTGCCTGCCAGTAGAAACCCTGAGTTATTTTTTAACAACACTTATTTAGTGTTCACCACATGCCAAACACTCTTCTAAGCAATTTGCAAATACCAATTCATTTAAATTTCATACTAATCCTATGAGGTAGGATTAGTGTTATTCCCCTTTTGTAGACAAGGAAACCAAAGCACAAAGAGGTTGAGTAACTCGCCCAGTGCGAAAGGGGGTAGTAGGACAGAGATTGAGCCCGGGCAAACTGTGGTCTTGGTCCGTGTTCATATTCGAAGCCAAGCCTGACTCTCAGGTGTGCTAATCTGGGAGCAGAGTTTGCAGATGAATGAACGATATGAAGACAGTCCAGCAGGGGAGGAAGAGAAGGAATGTGATATTGACTCATTGAAACCAGCGAGGGCTGTTGTGGAGAGTGCGATTAGATGCTGAAGTTTCTCCTAAATGATATTAAAATTACAAAGTAAATTCAAGGAGCTGGAGATACCTTAATGATCATTTGATCTCTTCCCCTCAATTCTCTGCATTTCGCAAAACCCTGAGACTCAGAAAATACTGTAAGCCCATAAGACACATTGTGATAAACATAAACATGGCATGATATAAAAAATCAAGGATGGGGCATGGTCCCTGTGTCCAAGAGCTACAAGAGAGTTGGGAAGACAAAGCAACCTACCAGGAAAACCCAAAGAACAAAAGGGAAGTGGGAAGGAAACACACACAGCGCGGTGACCATTGGAATTCCTTGCTGCCGTGGGTGTTGGGAACAGCTGGTCGGGGAGAGGTCCCCAGGGAAGGGGGGTCCCGGGCCCCAAGGACGGCAACGCTGAGCTGGCCGCTCGCCCCACCCGCCGCCCGCCCCTGACGGGAGGGCCAATCCCCATCTCTTGGCCAATTTTTCTTGTGTGTTTACTTCAATCCTGAGGAATTTTTGAGAAGCAGTTGAAGAAATGGGTGTTTGTAAAGGCAGATGTGAGAGAAGGCGCTGCAGGTTGTGGCAGGAGTTTTATTTACAGTTTCCCTCGACAGTTTTAATCCTATCGGTGTTCCTGACCTCACTCTTCAGAGAATTTTTGTTCATGGAAAACAACAAATCGTTCATCCCTGAAACACTGGATAGTTCTGTGACTCTGAGAGTATTATGGAAATTACAAATGATAAGGCAACTCTGGGCCAAATTTAAGTTTTATGTGACTCTCCAAGAATTATAGAGGATGGGAACCTGACCCTTCATGAGGTAAAAACGTTGCTAAGGCAGAGAGGCCCGGAGCGTTAAATCACGCCGGCGGCGCAGTTACCTCTCAGCAGAGATCTCGGAGCTGAAGGTCAAGCTGCGGGTCCGGAGGATGGTTAGGGAAACAGGGTCCCCCTTGTTAAATAAAGCAATTAGTTTAATATATGCTGCAGGGAAAGGGAAGGAGGGGAGGGGAATTCCCCTTGTCAAATGTGGGCCGTTCAGGACACCGCGCGAAGCAGAAGTAATAAGGCGCTCTTCGTGAAAAAATTGGCCACGTACCACGTCTAAGTGCAAACATGTGTGTTCTTTATGTCTCTAATTCATTTCAACTTCTGTTAACTGAGAATATTTTTATGTGCATTCTCAGTTGTTCCCTTTCTCACTCTAACAAAAATGTGTCAGGGGGCAGGAACGGTACCCACGGTTGCAACTACATTTAGACACCGTAAAATATTTAACAGCTCTTTCTAGTACGGTTACGTCCCGCCAAACAGCTAAACCCACTTTAATTTACAATTCATGGGCTGAAGCATCCAAAGGGCCATGATATTTTGCTGCTGCTAATTTGTATCTCTTAGAGAGACATTAAATTTAAAATGGACCATTTAGAAGTTCCAAAACTCACATTCCTTTTTGTGAAATAAAGAAGCAAACATAGCTTTACTTCTAGGAGTTTACGTACTTTGTCATAGAGGGGAGCAGCATTTCTTTGATAGTTTTAAAGGTCTTTGCTCCCCATGGAGATTTTTTTAAAATCACCCTTGAAAATGAGTGATTCTAATTCAGCTGTGATCCAGAAGTTGTTTGCTTCTTATAGAAAGAGTAGAAAAATAACTTTCTGCAATGACACATACAACAACATGGATGATTTTCAAAAATATTCTGCAGAGCAAAGTAAACCTTACCCCAAAGTGCACCTAGTGTACGGCTCCACTTATCTGAAGTTCTAAAACGAGCGAAATAATCTTTATTGAAAAAATCAGAACAGTGGGTCACCTGGGTGGCGGGAGGGAGGACTGTCTGGGAGAGACCACAGGGGAATATTCCGGGGTGATGCTAATGCTTTCTGTCTTGATAGGGGTGATACATATGCCAAAATTCAGCAAATATACCCTTAAGATGTACATTTCATTTTCTGTTAATTTTACTTCAAAAGCAAAAAAACTGTAGATAAATATAGAACTCTGGTTAATGATGTAGTTAAGGAGAGGTGTACTGATGTCTGTAATTTACTCTGAAATGCATCCAAAAAGTAAGATGGCTTGATGGATGGAGAGATCTGAGATGAGACAAGTGTAGTAAATTGTTAAGGGTAGAATCTAGGCCGTGGATATACAGCCATCCCCATAAAATACTTTCAACTTCATGACAACATGACATTTTTCACAGTAACAAGCTGGGGGGAGTGAAAGGAGATACTACTAGGATCAGGCGGGAAGCCCAGGCTTGGGTTGGGAATGTCTCGGGCAAGCTTGGGCACGGGGCCGCCCCAGGCATAAGTGATCCAAACTCTTGATTTAAAACCTTCTCAAAGCCACTTTCATGGATCTAAGATTTGTATTTCCTCTGGATTATCTTAAAAAGTGTTCAAAATCCTCACAAAACTACACAAACGCCATGCATCCATCCCTCTTACTCCAACATAGAAGGCCGAGAATCAGTGCAACAAAGGCAGTTATGAGAGCCAGTTCTGAGCTATGAGTATGAATGGATGTCTTAGTGCTGACCATCCCAGAAAGCTTTTTAAAGAGGAAAGACTTGATAGGCCTGCCCCTTTTGCCCTTTTTCAGCCTTGAACTCCTTTTTCTTCCTTTGGCTCCCTTATTTCTGCCTGGAATGCATATTCAGTGCCTGGACGTGCAGCAGCCATCTTGCAACCATGAAGATGAAAACCCACACACCAAAGGTGGCAGAGCAGAAAGACAGATGGAGCCTGGATATCGTCCATGTTCCAGCTACACTAAGCTTTCTTGTTAACCGACATAAATTCCTTATTATTTAAATCTCTTCAGGTTTTCTATTATATTCGGCCAAACACACAATTGGCTCAGCTCTCAAATATTTTTATTTTAATTCATATTAATGTAAGCATTGTGTTGAAAACTTTGAATAGGAAGGAGGAAAGGAGGAACACCACACAACTGAACAGAGAGTGTCATGAAGAACAGGTGTGTGTGTTGCGGGGGTGGGGGGTAAAAATAAAGTAATATATCTCTTCCTGTTCCTCCTTTGCCCTCCTTAACATTTGCACAAATCTGGTTAAAAGAAACACAAAGGGCAGGGTTGAAATGAAGAGAAGCTGTCCCAGAGAGCCTGGTATAGCAGCCTGGGAGGGCTGTGGACAGGACAGGGGAAATGGTTGCCAAACAGCCTGCCCTAAGGTTGCATGAATTGTGTGTGTGGGTAGACGTGAGGCTCCCCGGCCGTTCTGCATCTCAGCTTCCAACCACCTCCCTCCTATGCCCAGTAGACAAAGCTACATGGGCCTCCAAATGCTGGGTTTGGGAGTAGCTATAACACATGAAAGGCTGAGCCCAGATCTTGGTGACAGTGGCGAGGGGTCCGTAGGACACAGGAAACTAGGACGGCCAAGTATTCTGCAGGCTTCACCACTCCTTTCCAACTCCAGGTTGTTAGACAAGGTTTAAAATAATAATTTGAGCAGAGTGAATTCGCACTACATGAAAACAGAGAGGAGATAGATCCGCACCTTTCCCATCTTCCCAGAAACTGCTGGCTTCCTGCCCGTGGCACGTGTAAAACTTTAATCTGTCAAACCTTTAAAAAGGATGATTTCACTTAGCGTCGGTATGTAGGACACTTTAGATAAAGTCTTTCAACGTCTTATGACTAAGTATCTCCGCGTCATTGTGATCTCGTTTAAGCCTCTGTCATCGAGTAAGGCGGCCACGCTCGCCTGGCAACACAGGCAGCGAACTGTCAGGCGGCGCCTTCTGGGGTCCACATGGTAAATTTCACTGGACACTTGCTTATTACAGAACCTAAAAAATATTGTAAACATCTTTCAAAGCCAAACTTTGCCCACTTCAACGGCTGACGCGACGTGAGTGGGCCGTGAGCTTATAAATCTGGAAGTCACACTCAATCACCAGCAGGCTGGGAGTTTACTTCGTGGCCAAACCTGTTTTCTGCTTAGGACAGGGTTTTTTTTTTTTTTTTAATTGCTAGTGAAAGTCGCTATGGCACAGATGGAAAATTACCAAACACTGACTGTTTCACTTTGTGGTGATGGTTTTGCCCTCTGTTGTTTTTGAAAATAGTGGCTTTTTAAAAAATAGAAAATGGCATTGTTTAGCTCTCAAGTTCTTGCCCTGCCTTAGTTACACACAAGGTTTAGAACAAGCCATTTTATTTCAAGGAATGTACGTATTTGAAACAGGCACAAGTGAACACGCTAGTATTTATGTCTCCGGTTTAATCATTCATTCCGGCTATTACTGGAGCCTTGGCCCGTGTGGTTTCGCGGGCACAGGGCTGGGACGCTCGGACATCTGTGTGTCCAGCACATCACACTCAAGCACGAGAAGCTGAGCTCCGCCCTGTGCGAACGGCTGGGCCTGTGGGCCTTTGACATAGTTGCCCCTCTTAACACGAATGTTCAGCATCTTTGGACACGACTTCAGTTACATAGGTCACCCACGTAAACCCAGACACCTTGACACCCGTTCCTAGCAAGGTTGAAATACAAAGAAACACTGATGTCCGGAATTTTAATTGGAAAAACAATTAAAAT
Organism: Propithecus coquereli; assembly: GCF_000956105.1. Taxonomy (NCBI): domain Eukaryota; kingdom Metazoa; phylum Chordata; class Mammalia; order Primates; family Indriidae; genus Propithecus; species Propithecus coquereli. Next base: position 736,300 of record NW_012149219.1, read on the forward strand.
ATGTTTTATTGGCGTGCCTTTAAAATGTGGAAGGGGATTCTATTCACTAAAGTAGAAAATAAAGACACATAAAGGACTCAGGAAAGTTTTTCTCCCTGTTGTTCTTTCTCTTCCTGTTCTAATCACACACCCATTTCCCCCAAACTCTCGCTCCTGCTTCTTTCAAACCCTCCTTTGGGTCAGTCTGGGCCGAGGCCAACCCTTCTCTCTACCCTCTTTCCCTTCATGTTTATGGGGATAAAGATTCCACAGTTAAGGGGAACGTTCGAAAGGTTTCTCTAGCCAAATTCCAACCTCTTTTCTAGGAAACCAGAATTAATAGTAAATCCCGAGACTGATAGACTGGAGTCCAATTCCTTCATCCACCTGCTGTGCTGACTTGGTACCGTGGAAGGGGCGGCTTCAGGGAAGTGGATGGGAAAACACCCCCCTCCATCTGCATCTAACATAGAGCTGCACGCAACCGTCCTCAGTAGTTAAGAGCAAGGCAAAAGCCACAAGGACCAAGGCGTGTGCAGAGTTATCTTCACATCCATGGACAGACGTCTCCACGCTGTCTTTTTGTTAAACCTTCCAGCAGCTGAACCGAAAGAGCTGATGTCTAGCGCCACGTACAACTGAGAAATTCAGGAACTTTTCTTGGAGATAACCCACAGCCCGGAGAAAAGCCACAGTGGGTTACGTGAGGTCCGCTCTGCGTGTGCGAGCGTGTGTTGACCAGTGGAATACGCAGGATATGCTCTGAGGGTTTACTCAGTAAATAACTTGGGTACGTATTTTTTTACTCTTCCATCTTCCCCCATGCCTGAAACAGCATACATGCACAACAAAGAAAAAGAAATTAAGTCAGGAATACTCTCGGAGGATAATTACAGCACCATAAGGCACAGACAAACCACTGCTGTGGGTGTCAGAAGTGCGGGTGTGAGGCGTGGCCTGCCATACTGAGGGACTCTCCTATTTAGTACCGGTCACGGGTCAACTACTCCAAGGTAACACCTCCCCCCCCCGTATTCTGTCTCATTACGAGCCATCGAGCAGCCAGCCGATCTCCGCTCTCCTAATCTTTCCGTCACTAATGACTGGCCCTCGTTCTGGCAGCTTTTTGGCTTGAAACTGAACACTTCTGACAAGTTCTACAAAGCTGAGAATTTAGCCAAGGGGCTCTTTCGTCAATTAAAACATGTCATCCCACAATTGCCGTCAGGGGCTTTCCATGGCTCACGAGGTTCCATTGCTGTCTGGGCTTCAAGAATGAAAAGTAAAAATGCGAGGCCTCCTGAAGTCATTCCTTCAATCACAGGAAAGGCAAATTCTTACCAACTCACATTGAAATTCTTGCCCAGAAAGGAAACCTACCCACGAGAAGGGCATTTCCCTATTTTCTCCATGAACGATTATCTAGTGACTTGGAATTATCTAGACAGCCAAGACAAATAAATCAGACCTAAGACACCACTTTGGGGTCTGAATTGTCCAAATTGGCTGTCTGACCAAGCTGCTAATTCAGAATGATCTTAATTCACAGGAAAATTGTTGAAACTTCTGCCTCAGCTGTTGCAAGCTGGCCTCAAGTTTCTTAATATTGTATTACACGGTGAACGCAGACACATGTCTTAAGCATGATATACTGATTCTACGGCAGTGAGCACGCAACTCAGATTCAACCGGAGCTTGAAGTGGTTCTCCACGGCTTTTTGCAGCCCGAGCCACAGTTAACTGTTTAGTATGAAACACCAGGCTTTATTCTGATGGTCATTAAAAAAATACTTGTTTTACTCGGGTTCTATTTCCCTTTGGGGATGATTTAAGAATTTTAATAAACTGTAATCTGAAAACTCTCAAGATGTTCTTCACACTCTTCTGGGAAGAAGACACATAGATGAACCCAAGACCGAGACTGAATTATGTTCCCCAAATCTAAAGGCCACGACGTCAGTCAGCGCTCAGAGCCAGAAGGGCTGATTTACAGTGTCGCCGACTCCCCGCGGATGTGTAATCACTTCTTGCTTCCATCGCCTTTATAAATTTTGTGTAACTTAAGAATGTTAATGCAGATATCGAGTAGGATCCACCAGCAGATACTCACAAATCAGGGAGCTTTACCCAAACCCAGACTTCCACTTAATAAACATCTCTGGATGGAGATTAACGTCCAACTCCAGCGAGTTGGGGAAACCGTAGGCTTGCCGATCGATTGTTTGAACACCATTTCAGGGGTGTGAATTGAAAGGCTTTGTCGAAAACCCATGGAAATCGTGAAGAGCAGTCGGAGATGGCTTTGAGTTGAATTACCTTGAATGTCAAGACATTTCAGAGCTGGTTATTGTTCAAAGTTCTCCTCGAACCCGGCATTCTCCAAACTCGTGAGAATTCTTTCTCCAAGAGCACGCCAAAGTCAGGTCTAATGTGACAGGGATAGCCAAGGACTCAGAATAACAAAAAAGGAAGAAAGAAGAAAAATCACTGGAAAATTAGAAAATTATCATATGCAGAATGCACCCCTGTCTTTGTTTTCCCCTTAAAATGATGAAAAAGGGGGAAATTAAGAGGTCTGGCTAAGTGTTTTCAAAGTTTATTTCTGCAGAATCAAATTCTATTAATGATATTAAAGATCCACTTAGCAGAGCGACTTTTTTAAACGAGTCTTTTAGGTTTGCACTTCCAAGGCTAATCCCAGACATAACCGCTTCCCCATTTCTTATCTTGTCTAAATTAGGGTGACTTAGTTGCACTTGGGGACTGAACGGTCAGGTTTTTCCTAGGCATTGTGGCCACAAAAGCACCATTAACAATTTCCCGCTGAGTTGGGATTTCACTTATTTGTACTTTCAATTCAAAAATACAGAGCAAAGCGAGAGGCCGTCTCTGCCTGTGCAGGGCTCGCAGTCCAGGGGAACAGACACGGTCGCTCAGTAATCACGGAGCGGAGGTTAAACCGTGATTCTGAAAAGGGCTTCCAAGCAGGGAGACAGGGCAGGAGTTCCAAGGTCTCCCGACAGGGGACCCAACCCCGCAGGGAGGCAGGACAGGACTCCTGGGCCCAGGGCTGGAGGTGGAGGAGGGCGGGAGTTAAAGCGGCACAGGCGGGAGGAGAGACCCGTGGAGGCAGAGAGACCAACACAAAGGGCCGGGCAGAGGTGGCCGGGGCCGGGCGGCCTTGCAGGTGAGCCTGAGCCTCCTGCGCATCTGGGAAGAAAGCAGGAGTGAGGGGAGTCTGGAGAGAGGGCGCCACAGCACGCCACGGTCTTGGGGACCAGGGAACAACGTGTTCTCCTAAGGGCGGGGAAGCCTCTGACGGTTTGCTGGGTTCCCCCCAGCCTTCCCGAGGCATGATCGACAAATAAAAGTCGTGTGTGTCCATGGTGCACGACGCGATGTGTCGATTACGCGCACACTGTGAAACGATCGCCCCGTCTACGGATGTGCGCTTTCGGTTTCATTTTGACCGAGGTCGTCCCGGCTGCAGGGAGAGAGCGCATTTGGAGCGGGCAGCAGGGGTGTGGGCAGAGCAGAGCGAGGGCCATCTCAGGGCCCAAAGGACACCCTGATGGGAAACACCCTGACGGCCTGGACTGGGGAGGTGGTGGGATGGCAATGCAGTGGGTGTGGGGTGAGGGGTGAGGAGGGTGAGGGGGTGAGGAGGGTGAGGAGGGGTGAGGAAGGTGAGGAGGGTGAGGAGGGGTGAGGAGAGTGAGGAGGGTGAGAAGAGTGAGGAGGGATGAGGAAGGTGAGGAGGGCGAGGGGGTGAGGAGGGTGAGGAGAGTGAGGAGGGATGAGGAGGGTGAGGAGGGTGAGGAGAAGTGAGGGGGTGAGGAGGGGTGAGGAGAGTGAGGAGGGGTGAGGGGGTGAGGAGGGTTAGGAGGGTGAGGAGGGGTGAGGAGGGATAGGAGGGGTGAGGAGGGGTGAGGAGGGGTGAGAAGGGTGAGGAGGGTGAGGAGGGTGAGGAGGGTGAGGGGGTGAGGAGGGGTGAGGAGAGTGAGGAGGGGTGAAGGGGTGAGGA
>NW_012149219.1:741673-743773 GCF_000956105.1 Propithecus coquereli
TGGTTTTCCGCATGTGTATTTCTTCTTGAACCAATCTATCTAAAATACTTTTTATCACCGGCACTCCTTCTAGCTGGAAGTAAGCAGAGGGCTGAACTGTCTTTGCAGCACCATGTGGTTGAAAGAACGTGGAGCCGGGCACTTGCACACACTCATAAGCTGTGTGTCCTTAAACAAGTCACTGAACCTCTCTGAGCCACACTTTCCTTACAGTAACTTCACCCTAGAAACCTGGACAGGACAGTGGAGTGCCCGGCACAGAGCAGGCTTTCCGTGAATGCTTCTGCCCTTTCCTTTCTCCTTCTTTCCTTCCCCAGAGTCTCCCCAGCTGTCTGAGCGCTCTGCCTTAGGGAGGGCCATTTCACAATGCTGGCGGCCTGTGGGGCATGGCGCTGCCCCCGGGGTTCTGCTCGTGGGTAAGCATTTGGAAGGCCACCGCGATTTCTACACAGCCTACTGCTAAGCGCCCTCTGGGATTGCACTAACCCTAAAAGGTTCCCAAGGCCATTCCAGATCGTGACAACATGAAACATTAGAGTTACATTTCAGAAAATAATTTCTAAATGTCTTTAACTCCCCAGAAACACCCCACCCTGTGGCCACCCTCCTCCCCAGCGAGCCCGGTGAACTGAGCAGACCCGCGGCAGCTGGGGGCCACCGCAGACCACCAGAGCCAGGCCTGCCGCGGGCGGCTGACCAAGCCAGAGGGGCCCGCATCACGATGCCCAGATCCAGCCTGCCGTGGCTCAGCCCCGCGTTTGCCTGCCCTCTCCGGGGCCCGTTCTGCACAGCAGAACAACAGCCCTGGCCCCGAGACGCCCTCTCCGCGGCGCTGCTGGCTGATGTCCTGGCTCTCGACGACTCTGCCCGACAGCGAGGCGGTGTGTCCCAGTGGGCAGAGCGGTTATTTTTGGAAGCGCACATCTGTTTGCCTTGGAGAAAACTCACCAGGCTAGGAGTGACAAATACTTTTCCCTTTGCTCAAAGGCCATGTCTTTGGAGCAATTTGGCAATAGCCAAATTTCCAGATTTTTTTTAAGGGTCAGCCATGCGAACCGTGCGTGGGAGCTGTGCTGGCATGTGCCCTGCTCTGCGGAGGGCTCGGTAACTGGACCCGCTTGAAGGAGACGGAAGAAGTCGCCAGCGCCGCTGGGGCTGTGGAGTTGTCTTCCTTCGCGTTGTCACTGCAAGAGAGGCAAAGCGGAAGAAGACTCAGACCTTGCGGCTTCTCCCGCTGGGTGGGACACCGGTCTGAGCGCCCATCGTTCTGCTGCGGTCCCCAGCGAGCCGGCCTTGATGACTGTCTTCCCAGGGACACGCGGCCCAGAACGGCGTTCCTCCGGGGCTACCGTCCGTGCATTTCAGCGCGTTGCTGTGATCGGCCATCCTCAGCGGTCCACCTGCTTTCCAGCAAAACCAAAAGCAGCTTAGTGGGGACAGGGTTTCAGTGGGGGAAGAGGAAAAAGGTTTGGGGACAGATGGTGGGGATATTTGCACAATAATTTGAATGTAATTAAAGCCTCAGAACTTAAAATGGTCAACTCAAAAATGGTTGAAACAGTGAATTATATGTCACATATATGAACACGTCAGATTATGGTTTGTTTTTATGCCATTGGTGTAGAACTCAAAATATTTTAGCGTTAGAAAAAAAATTTTGGATCCCCACTAAGGTATTCCGTCCGCGTTTGAGGGCACGGTGTCCTCACTTGGTGCGAAGTTCTTCCTCCACCGTACGTGCGTCCATCACCACCGAACTCTCTGTCAACTTCTTTACACGTAGAAACACACGCCCGCGGGCTTTTCTACAATGGAGACTGCGATGAGAACGAAAAGTGGGAGAAATAAGAGGGTGAGTACACATACGAGGCTCAGAGCTAGCGGCTTTCAGACAGATTGACTAAGCTCAGTAACCGGCACTTCACTCGGGGACGGGACGGGCCTGCTGCTCTCAGCGCCCTGGAGTTTGTGCGCTATTCAAACTTCTCAGGAGGCCGCTTAAACTTATTATTTGCTGCTCAAAGATCCTCCAGAAACCATTAGCTTATATTAACAAAAGGCCACTAAATTCTTTCCTAATGACAGAGCCATGCAAAGTGG
>NW_012149219.1:743823-744087 GCF_000956105.1 Propithecus coquereli
TCGAAATGCTCCTGGGAAATCTGTTTGACTCTTCATTTCACACAAAACAGTCGTTTCCTTCCTTGCTGGTTGGGAACCGGGAACCGAGGTGCTCCAGTTAGCAGCAGGACAATACGGTGGTCTCCAGCACAGCCTTTGCTAAACGCCCGCAAGTCCTTGAGCCACGCTCCGCGCAGGGAACTCCCCTCAGCTCTTACGGTACCTGGCACGTGGCGGACGAGAGAAAATGACTGCAAGAAATACAGTATTTATTGGATCACCTAA
>NW_012149219.1:746358-774601 GCF_000956105.1 Propithecus coquereli
CAGATTATGGTTTGTTTTTATGCCATTGGTGTAGAACTCAAAATATTTTAGCGTTAGAAAAAAAATTTTGGATCCCCACTAAGGTATTCCTTCCGCGTTTGAGGGCACAGTATCCTCACTTGGTGCGAAGTTCTTTCTCCACCATACGTGCCTCCATCACCACCGAACTCTCTGTCAACTTCTTTACACGTAGAAACACACGCCCGCGGGCTTTTCCACAGTGCAGACTGTGCGATGAGAACGAAAAGTGGGAGAAATAAGAGGGTGAGTACACATACGAGGCTCGGAGCTAGCAGCTTTCAGACACATCGACTAAGCTCAGTAACCGGCACTTCACTCGGGGACGGGGCAGGCCCGCTGCTCTCAGCGCCCTGGAGTTTGTGCGCTATTCAAACTTTTCAGGAGGCCACTTAAACGTATTATTTGCTGCTCAAAGATCCTCCAGAAACCATTAGCTTATATTAACAAAAGGCCACTAAATTCTTTCCTAATGACAGAGCCATGCAAAGTGGCACGTTTGAGAGACGTGGGCTAACTTCGCTCTAGGGACATTTTATGGAGAAACTAGACCTGGCGATGCCTTCTTTAAGTGCCCCCCTCAATCACTCCAGCGGGACTCATCCCAGGGGCCGTTGGGAAAGAAAGTTACAGCAGTTAAAGGGCATGACTTTCATTTTCCCTCTGCTCCAGAACTCTCGCGCTGTGCCCAGGACTGGCTGTCTTGCCTGTGAATTGTGGTAGCTTAGGACTGTCAATCACCGGAGACAGCGGCGCTAGTATATTACGTTTTAAAACCACCTTTCACCCCCCCGAATGCTTGGCAATCGTCGAGAAATTGTCGCAGCCACCCTTCCTCCGTGTGGCCTGAGAAATTCTTACAGACACGATCGCTTCCTAACAGAATAGCACGAAATGAGAAATGAACACCAGTATGATTTTGACCTACGGAACGCATCACGCTTTCATCAGCACTTTTCGTTATGCGTTCCCAGTTTAACCGCACGCATCACAAAAGCATGGCAATTATACCTATTTGAGAGGTGAAAAAACTGAGGCCCTGAAGCAGGAGGATTCCAACCCAAATCTCAATCTCTGAACTCAGTGCTTGCTCAGGTGCACGTATATAAAGGTACCCTGGGGATTTCATGGGCCTGCAGTTTCCTAGGGACGTTTTAAGTCTTCCTGGGCAACCAACCCTGGATTCACCCTCAAGACCCACCTGCAGGTGCTGCGCACAGTGACAGGCAGGTGGCAGGAGGAAGGGGATTTTGCTCTTTGATCCAGAGGTGAATGCTGACTGCCACTTGCTCCTCCATGAGTACAAGGTTAAAGGAGTCATTTTGACACACTGCTCCCCTTGGTGAAAACAGCAGCAATTACTGGCATTTAGTGAGCACTTGGCATGTGACAAGCACCGTTCTGAAGGGCTTTGCCTGTGTTATCTCAGTCCGTCCTCTGGACCTCTCCACGAGCTGCATCGTATCCGGTGGGAACTGTGGGAACCAGACGATGTGAGTCACAAGGAGGGAGGCAGAGCCGGTTCTCAACACAAATGGTGTGGCCTCAAAGTAGCACACGGTCCCCGAATTGCCATGGTGCCGCTGCACGCATTCAGCAGAAACCATCCTTCCCTCGTGGCGCTGCGCAGCGGCAGAAGCTCGCAGTCCGCCACGCGTTTTCGCTCACGGCGTGTTCCACGTACGATGGGTTTGTTGGGACGCGGCCCCGTGGCTGAGTGGCGGCTGCATTCTCAACCGCCGCTGCACCCGTGTTGCGGCCCAGACTGCTGTCTCGTAAGCAAGCAAAGTTTCCCACACATGTGATTATAGGAGCACCTCTTATTCACCCTTCCCCCACGTCCTCATTCCTCGTACAGCAAAGAGTGAGGTGAGTGACACACGCACACATCAGCGACTCCTGCCGCTGCAGGGACGCGGAAAGAATGCCACGCGCACTTGTATGTACGCACCCACGTGCATACGGGCCTCGCTGCACACAGCGAGGCGTGTGAAGACCTGGCATCCACGTCACTGTGCAGGTCATTCTCCTCTCTGGGACACCTCAGCTCTGATCTAGTCACAGCGCAGGTCCGGACGGGCAGAGCTGCGGGGCCTTTGGGATGCTCGCTGCTCATCGACCGGTGTCCGCTCCCTTCTTTCTTTGCCCGGCTCACACCAGCTCATCCTCTGAGTCTCCGCCCGAATGTCCCCTCCTCTAGAGAAGCTCCCAGGCTCCCAAGGCCAGGTCAGCCCCACCAGTCCCAAGGCGATGATAGAGGCCGCTTGCAGCGAGGAGAGTGGGGACAGGGCCTGAGCAGGTCAGAGAGCGGTCGGGCAGCTGGTCCGACGTGAGAAATCCCTCAGAGGAGACGACTGGAGCCCGTGCGCCTCCGTGTCCTGGTGCCTGGCAGGGTCACCAGCACTGCGATGTTAGGGACGGGGTGAGCGCGTGGGTAAATGCCAGCACAGCTGCCACTTGCCTGTCACATACTGTTTTGCATCTACAGTAACACTCAACCTTGGTGTGTCAAGATCCTAAGTTTATCCCGTGTCAACTTTTGGCCAGAAGAGTAAAGGGTGGAGATTGTGTAACGCAGGAGTCAGCTGGGGCCACCAGGTCCTCTAATTCAAATAGAATTGGCTAAGCCTCCTTCCCACATCCTGTGGGAAGTCCAGGGCCCTACCCAAGATTTCTGCAAACTCCGTGGGGGTGACATTCCCATGGCCACCTCCTGTTCCAACTCCGTGTCCTCCTGACCCCGCGGTCTCCGTCACAGCTTGCCTCCCATGACCGTCTTCCTTCCCTCTGCCCAATGTCACCCTGACCTGGCCACAGACCTCTCCTCGATCTCCCCACGCTCCTCTTACACAATCGGTGGGCACAGAGGAGACCTTGACTCGAGATTAAGGAAGACGGGGTGGGTGCGCGCCACGCGACGTGGCAGGTGAGTCAGGAAGAAGAGTTAGGCGTCCCTGTTCCACGCCTGCTCCAGGGCGCATCTCTGCTCTCCCCGCATGGGAGATGCTCCCAACATTTCCTCGAGTCTGTCTTTTGTGTGTTGTTGTTGTTGTTGTTCTCCACCCACAATATCCTGTTCTTTTTTAATACCATGCACTTTCTCCATCTCGTGGTCATTTCCTGGCCCGTGTGGGCTAAGCCCTCATCTTCATAAACAAACATGCCCATTTAGATATATTCCTAAGCAAAGTCAGCCCTCTCCAAGAGAGGAATTCTGCATTCAGTTCTTAAAGTAACACTTCCCCGAGCATTTCCCAGCAGGAGTTATAGGGCCCTGGCATAGAGAGGGGAGGGTGGATGAGCGGTGGATGCGGCCTGACATGTGTCCGACAGCAGTTCCGGCCGTGGACCCACAAGTATCCCGAACGGTAGATGGCCAGCCCAGACAGGGACAAAGCTGCCTTTCAGTCAGCTGGTAAAATACCATCTAGCACTCCGTATGTGATGGGCACGGGTAAGTGCTGGGCCTAACATGCGACAAGCATCCAGTGCACCCTCAAGGCACTCACTGTCGTGGGCACATGGGAAACAGTTTTCAGTGCCATACATTCTGTGAGGCACCAGCGAGGTGCCGGCACCCGCATTGTGTTGCCAAGACTGATCTCGGAAAGTGACAAAACACCAGAGCCATCAAAGCCCTGTGTTTCTTCCCTTTGCAACAGCCTCTGCTGTTGCCATCACAGAAAACACACAGGTGAGCAGAAATCTCAGGATGGCAGCCTCTCCACGCTCGTGCACCTCTGCTTTCTGTCTGCCCCACCAGCAATCAGACAGCAACACTCCACCTGTCTCTCCATGTAGTAGACACCATCATTGCCTAAGCCACATCCCAGATCCCCCTTTCCTTCCTGCAGAGCCCCCATTTTATTCAGGAATCCTCCCTGCCCACGGTGACATCATCTCCTGCCCCAATACTATAGTCTGAATGTTTGCGTCCCCTTAAAATTCTCATGTTGCAACCAATCCCCAAGGTGATAGTAGTAGGCTGTAGGCCCTTGGGAGGAGATGAGGTCACGAGGGTAGAGCCTCGCGAATGGGATTAATTACTGTTCTTATAAAAGAGGCTCGAGGGAGTCCCCTCATCCCTTCAGCCACGTGAGGACACAGCAAGAAGACACCATCTGTGAAGGAAACGGGATGCCAATGGAGGATAAATCTGCCAGCACCTTGATCTTGGACTTCCGGCTTCCAGAACTGTCAGAGCTGTTTATGAATTTCTGTTGTTTAGAAGCCACCAGTCGATGGTGTTTTGTTACAGCAGCCCGAACAGGCAAGACACCCAGGAAGATCCTGATTCATCCTGACCAATGGCGTTCGCCCCACCTCCCCCTGAGCGGGATGGGCAAATGAGAGGAGCCTGCACAGGGGCCTTCTGAGATGTCCCCTTCTGCTCAGGCAGTGCCTGTGTCTGGCAGATGCTGGACTGTGCAGCGAGCCCACAGCTGGCCCAAGGGTGGCAGGACAGATCGGGGGGATCTTCAGTCCCCCACAACATTGCTGAGCTGCTGCTCTGTGAAATCATACATTAGGTTGTTCAAGCCAGTTTGAGCCAGAGCTGTATGTTAGTTATGACTGAAAGTAACCTGACTAACACAGCCAGAGAAGAACTATTTCTGCAAATATGTATTAGATGCTATCCATGCCTCACCAGGAACAGTGGGTATGGATATGTGACTTTTAGATTGTCACAATAATTGGTGGGGAGATGTCCTGCAATGCATAGGACTGTTCCACAAAATCATTATCTCACATGCTGAAAGATTCTAGAATGTTCTGCTATATAGCCATCACAAAGTACAAAGTAGCCAGCACAAAGTATCTTTGCATAGGCTTAATAGACTCTTATCACATAAATCTAGGAACTTCTTTTCCTTTTATTGTTAGAACAATATTAAGACTTGGGCACCATTTTGGAAAATCACCTTGCATTTTGCAAAGCTGCTAACCTTTGGGTCCCAAATGCAGTCCAACGTATTTGTTCATTTGTTCACATTGACTCTGTTGACTCCCGATGGTGCTCTGTACAAATGCACCATCTGACTTCTACACTGTGCCTCCTAATACAGAACTATGTGAGCATTTAGTAACTGATCATTATATTGATTTTTTAAATTATGTTTATAAATGGGTTATGTTATCAGTGAATTTCTTCCATGGGCTGTTACAGAATCTTTTTAAAAGGAGATGATGGTAGTGATGGTTACAAAGGTGTATACATATGCAAAACTGGTCAACTTGTACACCTAAAATATACACTTCCTTTATATCTCCATAAAGTTGGGGAAAAGTGGGGTCTTGGGTCTGATAAAGTTGAAAACCACTAGATTAGATAATCCACGAGGTCTTTCCCAAATCTTCAAATTTCAGAAAACACAATTACTATTGTATAAAGAATCTTGGGTCACAAACTGTAAACAGGTAAACAGCTTCCATAGAGAGCATAGGTTGGCCCATTTCAGTTTGAACTTTTACTGAAATATGTTAAGTGAAAAGACATTTGACAAATATCGTCTGACTCAAAAGACTGATGATTCTGTCTCATGATACTGGACCATCCTCTCACTCTGCCAAAGACAGTTCTTGGGAAATCTGAATGTGGAAAATCGCTGTCAGATGCTCTTGAACCCCACCCCCAAATCTGATCCCAATTACTGCATAAACTCTGCTTCTCTTCTGTTTAAGTTGATTTGCACTTAGAGATAGATACATAATAGACCCAAAGCCAGTCACGTGCTCCACTGGCTTTGAGAGACAATTATGTGCTTCTCTTCACAACTCCACATTGAACGACCTTGTGTTAGTGGCTCGAAATCAACCATGGAGGAAATCTTCATACCACAGAGATGGACACATGCTGGAGAGCAGGGCTTTTACTCTTGCAAGGCTGGTTGTTTAATATTTGCAGCACACCACTGCCCAGAGAGTGACCAGGCACCCTCTTTGCCCAGATGTGCCCAGACTTTGCGCTGAGCAGTCTTGTTCTTAAAATTTCACATCAATTGTAGCTTTATTTTGAATACGAGAATCTGCTTCTCTGTTAACAGAAGACTGGAGATGTATACTAGGACCCTGACCTTTTCTAAAAGCTTTCTGGGTGGCTGGTAAAAGGATGGGTTCGTGAATAGGTGGATGGCAGAGAACTAAAATGTTACCAAATATGCACGGTGTGCACACGTGTGTACGTGCACACATACACACGTGTGTGTGAAAGCTGGCTAGAAGTCAAAGCTAACACACGTAGGCTCCAACTCACAGGTCTGACATCGGTGGTGCGATGGCTGCAAGTTCATTAGCGCTCTCTCACTGCGTGGGGTTGGCAGTAGGCTTGTTTTCCATTGGCATGAGAGAGTTAAGAAGGAAACTGCCAACAAGCGTTTTAGCCAAGCAGGTTACAGTCAGCCGCTCCACCTGAACCGGGTGCCTACACATCGCTTCAATTAACACCTGGCAGCCGCCAGCACGGGGTGGGGCGCAGATGAACAGAGCCAGAGCTGGGGAAAACATGCTCAGGGGCCAGGCCTCGGGCTCCCAGACAGAGACCGCAGCCCTGGAGGGTGAAGAGGACCCACGTGTAACGAGGAGTGTGCCCTGGGTCGTAGCTCGCCCTGACAAACGCAGACATTCTACAGCCTACAGATCCTCCCCACACAGCGAGAAAGCATGAGAACTTTCCAGGCATCTGGGACACGCCGTGGGTCTGGGGAACTTTCCCTTGCGGCCCCCTCAGGGATGCTCCGCGCTCTGCTCTCCCTCTGCGGCCTCCTCGCCTCCCTCTCTCGGCCCGCACGCCCCGTCCGCGTTCTCCCGCCACGAGGAAACCTGCTCCCAGAGAACGATCTGATGTCAGCTGTCCCTTGCCCATCTCAGCCCAGTCATACCTGAGCAGAGGGGGCGTCTGTCTAATGCACCACTGTGCTGGTAGGACCACAACACCGGTGTGTTATTCGTCTCCTGGGAGGGTCTGAATCACCGTACAGCAGTTTGGCTTCCTCTGCCTTGTTGCAGGCTTCACACATTGTGAGGAATTTTCTGGTTACTTTGTGGGTAGGATTGATTGGCTCCAGACAAAATCAAGCACTCCTGAGTCTGATTTCTATAAACGATGAGTTTGTGTCTTTCTTCTGTGTGGTTAGGGCTGGCGGCATGGGGAGGGAAGGCTGTTGGGGAGTGTGTTTCACTCAAAAGATATTGGATGCATTAAACAAGAAAAACAGCAAAAAGGAAAACGTTACAATCAACAAATAGGCTTTGGACTATTTCGACTCAGAAACAATTCTCGGGAATAGAAAGTCGGAGCCATCATGCTTGTGGAGACTCTGGACAGTGACTTGGAAGACAGTGGGTGGGTCTGCTGATCGCTGCCGAGAAGCCCCCGTGCTCGCCGCCAGCCCAAACCAGCGATGGGCAGCAGCGGCCGGGTGGTTCCGAGCAGAAGGAACTCTGTCAAATGAAAGGGCCAGGACTCCACATACCTCCACGTCCGTGCGCACCTGCACAGGTGCCTTTTATTAATGGAAACTTTGTTTTCATCCATACAGCTCCAAATAGCCCTGGAGTTTTGCTTAAAGTTGTTTAATCAGGATTTTTTTTTAATTTGGAGGAGCACAGAATGTTATTTGCCTTGGACCTTAAAAATACCATATTATGGTAGAGAAAGCATAACCCCCAGCGGCCATTAGGTAAAAATAAAACCTCAATAAATTCCAAAAGTAGAAAGCACACAGGTCATGTAAATCATCTGTCACGTGTGTGCGTGAGAAAATTTTTAAAAGGTAAAATCCTCATGACTTTCATTAAATGAACACATCAGAGATTTTGTTTACATCATTAACCAAAGAGGGAACCAGTGAGATATTTATTACAACCAGTTCAAAACAGAATTTAGCAGAGAGAGAAAGAGAGAGAGAGAATGACAAATGTTGAACTCATGAATGATGTAAAGTATGCCAGCATCCACAGGGCCAATGGTTAACTGCATCACCACTGGACACAATTCTTCGTTTCTTTGGTCAAGAATTATTTGTATTACTATTCAACTGAAGTTCCTCAGAGTTCTAAAGCAGCTCAAAGGCAATGAAAGTCAGAGGTCATCTGGAAGGGTAGCTACACGGACACCCAGAAATCTTTTTGCCCATTTCAAACTTTTCAAAAAATGTTTCCATATACCAGTTCTGTCCGGAATGTATCCAGCCACGTAACATGAACAACAGAGACATTTACAGAAGAAGATATAAGATACAAGACACATGGCACACAGGACAATGACACCCCAGTCCCCTCCAGAGCAGGCGCCCTGGGACCTCACGCAGTCCCAGCGTCTCTTAGCCTGACCCGCCACGTGCGGCGTCCCCAGGTGCTCTGCCTGCCGCGGGCCTTCCAGAACGTCGGTCACTTTCGACAGACTCTCGACCCTCTTTGGAGCGTCTGTGCCACACTGACTTGCGCTGCGCTCACTGCGTCGTCCCCGGAAGCCTTCCGAGTCACCGGACAGTTTCCGCGGAGGAACGTGCAAGCTTAGCGCAGAATCCACGCAGATTCGTTGCTCTCCTCGCTCAGTGTTTTTGAACGCAAAGCCGCACGGTGCACGTGCCCCCGCAACGGCGTCTCCTGCCCCCCTGGACCAGCACCGTGAGGTCGTCGTTGTCGTTCACATACGCACATCCCAGCCCACGCTCCCTGGCGGCCGGGTTGCGTCGACGTCGTGCAAACCGTTCTGGTTATACTAACGGTGGCTGGATGCTTTCTGGACACATCTCATATATGTGTCGGTATGTAATTTTTAATTGAATTTATGCATCCCTGGGCAAAAACTACTTATTATTAGAATAAGAAAGAACTCAGCAATTATTCTTTTATTAATTTTGCTTTTATACGTACAAACACAAAGAAGCCTTGTTCACATAAACAAGTAGATGGTTAAGGGAAGGATTTGTTAAAGCGATACCATTCGATTCTTTGAACTTTTTCTGAGCTGTATGCCAAAAATCACATCATGATCAATATCAACATTATTTTTAATGATCCATCGGCTGCCTATCTGATTAAATTTTCCTTTAATTTTACAAAAAGCAAGGTATAATATTAGAAATAATCTGACTTGTCTTTTACTTTCTCGATGCCAATATTTCGAATTGTTTCCTTGTTGGCCCGGGCACTTTTACATCCCACCATCCTAGGATGCACCGCAATGCACCATGGTAGGAGCACGAGGCCCGCCCCTCCTCTGCAACGCGGGCAGGAGCAGCCGAGACAGGGGAGGAGGGAAAAGAGAACGCGCATTACTCACGCACAGTGTTCGATCACTCCTGGTGCCTGGCTCACAAGAGGATTGTTAAAATATTCAGAAAAACAACCAAATGGGCTGGGCGCGGTGGCTCACGCCTGTAATCCTAGCTCTCTGGGAGGCCGAGGCGGGCAGATTGTTTAAGCTCAGGAGTTCGAACCCAGCCTGAGCAAGAGCGAGACCCCGTCTCTACTAAAATTAGAAAGAAATTAATCAGACAACTAAAAATATATAGAAAAAGTTAGCCGGGCATGGTGGCGCATGCCTGTAGTCCCAGCAACTCGGGAGGCTGAGGCAGGAGGATCGCTTGAGCCCAGGAGTTTGAGGTTGCTGTGAGCTAGGCTGACGCCACGGCACTCTAGCCCGGGCAACACAGTGAGACTCTGTCTCAAAAAAAAAAAAAACAACCAAATGAATGAATAAATAGGTGTCCAAGTAAATTTACTATAAAACAAAGCTCAAGCTTCATGGGGAAGTGTCCACAGGAGCATATGTTTCTTGAGCAGGCCCCTCACAGTGTGCTCATATGTTCGTATGTAA
Source organism: Propithecus coquereli (assembly GCF_000956105.1). Classification (NCBI taxonomy): domain Eukaryota; kingdom Metazoa; phylum Chordata; class Mammalia; order Primates; family Indriidae; genus Propithecus; species Propithecus coquereli. The sequence continues at coordinate 756,200 of NW_012149219.1, forward strand.
CAGAATTCTCAAAAGGAAGATACTTTGACAGCAATGAATTAAGGTCTTTTTCCCTACATCCGTCCAGTCGGTCACATTTCACCTCTGTAGGGTGAGCTGGGGTGGCTGCAGGCCACGTGGGACCCAGTTAGGGGACAGTTGAGTTGGGAATTTAATTAGTTTAGGTTTAATGAAATAACTTCACGTGACTTCCAGACGCTCTTCTGCGCTGTTAAGGGACTGCGAATTACTCCAACGCAGGGAAGGCTTCTAGGAATGTCCCTGCTGCGCGCTGCATCTCTCACACAGCAGTAAGACTTCAAGATGCAGGCCCGGAGAGCGTGTCCTGCAGCTGGCTCCCTGCTGTGGGTGGTAGAGGAGAAAGAAAATCCCTCCAGTCATCAGTTATGTAAAACTGTACGCACAGGGCCATCAACATCCTGTCAAAACAAAAGTTCACTATGCTTTTTTTTTTCTTTTTTGATGGGAATGGCATATTTGATAAAATTTGAACACATTTTTTTTTTCTGCAATTTAGAAAGATGAAACATTTCAATAAAATAAATGAAGCCTTGATTTGGATGTATATGAAAGTAGTCTTCTTTTGTCAACCTTAGATTTATTAAGGAACTGAGAGAAAAATTCACATTAAATTCAATGGAATATGAACAAAAGTAAAAAAAAGAGATATGTGATGGAATTAATAGGAATTATTTGATTTGGAGAACCGAATTTTAACAAAAAATGTCCAGATCATTCAAAAAGCAATTCATCAAAAATGACAGATAAATTGAGTCAGAATCATGAGTAAGCCATTGGATTATTGGAAAATCTAATCGACGAAGATGCAAGAATCTATCACTATATTGGGAATAAGATTTAAACGTCATAGCTTTGCACAGCGGCAGTATTGTAGCCAATGGAAAAAAAAGGAAAGAAAGATACAAGATTTAAATGTCTTAATTGGAGACAAATTAGTTACATCAATGAAAATAGTGAGAAAAGAAAAGAACTTTTAACTGAGTAACGCAAATCCTTTTAATCATCAGGCCTAGAGAGACATTAAAATGAGTCTGCAATCATATCCTACTCCCCTCCTTCGAGCTGCCTACTGATTTCTTGAAACTGCTTGGTATTGCCACAATTAACGGTAAATTAGCCAATAATGCCACACCAGACACTATAACCCACACCGTATATCTTAACAGTGTATAGCCACTCACTAATCAGTGTTATTTCTGTAAACAAATGAGAATTCCTGACAGACAACTTTGGATCAGCCCACTCCCTGTCCCCCTTTTTTGCCTTTAAAAATTCACCATAACTGCTGCTAATTAGAGTGCATATTGAGGACAACTTGAATCTATGCTCCCAGGTTGCAACCCTCGAGTTTTGCCCAAATAAACTCTCTATATAAATATAACTCTCTACTTATATTAATTTGCCTCGGCTTTGTAAAAGAAAATCAAAACATCAGGACCCCCGCCCAACTCCCTATGCAAAAGGGAAGGTAAAGGCCTCAGGCACCCATGAAGGGGCCCCGCAGATCATTCATTAAGGAAATTTCTTGCTGGCCTCCCGTAAGCAAGGACGTGCAAATTGTAACTTTAGATTCGCAGGCTAAGCCTAGCTCCTAAAACTAAAGTCTGTTGATGCCACACTAATAATGAATTACAAGTTTATCTTCCCAGGTGCAGAACAGAGACAAGATAGGATCGAACGTTATTCCAACTACCCAGGAACAGCTGCATAATTGGTGCTTCCTTCACTCCCTTCTTCTCTTCTAACATTCACCTTATCTTATGTAAAACGTAGATTTTCCTGGGCCTCACAAGAATATAACCATTTTGTCTCACTACCCCACCCAACTCCTGCTGTTGTTTTTTTTTTTCTTTTCTGTACCCTCCACTCCCATTAAATACTGAAACTTCCAAATTCACTTTCAGAAAAACAGCCACAGATTTGTCTGTGGTTTGGGTTTTCCCAGGTGCGTCCTCAACTTAGGCTTAATAAACCTCCATTGATTGAGGTCCTTGCCCCAGTCACTTATTTTAGGTTGTCTGATTCTTCCTTTTAGGTCAACGATAGCACAAAACTTACAAAAGGTTGCTCCTAGCACTCTGGGAGGCCCAGGCAGGAGGATCGCTTGAGGTCAAGAATTCGAGACCAGCCTCAGCAAGAGCAAGACCCCCTCTCTACTAAAAATAGAAAGAAATTAGCTGGACAACTAAAAAAACAGAAAAAATTAGCCAGGTGTGGTGGCACAGGCCTGTAGTCCCAGCTACTCTGAGAAGCTGAGGCAGGAGGATCGCTTGAGCCCAGGAGTTTGAAGTTGCTCTGAGCTATGATGATGCCACGCCACTCTAGCCTGGGCAACAGAGTGAGACTCCATCACAAAAAAAAAGAATTACAAACCTTCAATAATAAAAACTAAAATTTAATCAACCACATTAGAAGAAAGTAGGAATTATTTTTCTGTTCTCGCCATAGAAAATAGTGCTACAAAACCCTTATGTTATGAGGAGGTAATCAAAGAGGGTACAACCAAAATAGGGTCATGAAGATAATAGATTATATGCGCACGCGTGTGTGTGTGTGTGTGTGTGTGTGTGTGTATAAAATGATATTTAAGGTTTGTTTTGGATTTTTTACATTTGTAATTTGTTTTGGAAAGTTCTTAATCATATTGCTTCCTACGATATGGTGAAACATGTAAACACATATTTGATCTTCTTTCCAATTTCTAACATACAACTTCAAAAACCCTTGGAGTCTCTGGAGTGATGAGAGAGCCTTTTGTCTCCTAATGAGAAGATTGTAGGCCCCTAAATAGCCTCAGTGTGGGGGCCCAATAACAAGGGAACCAAACAAGGAATAAAAGGGTGGAAACTTCAACACCAACCCCCACACTCTTCATCCTCCTCCCCCACCTCTGGGGAGGAGAGAGGGGCTGGAGGTTGAGTCGTTCACCAATGGCCAACGGTCCAATCAATCACGCCTACGTAAGGAAGCCTCCATGAAAACACAAAAGCACTGAGTTCTGGGGTCTTCCGGACGGCTGAACATGGGGAGGTTCCTGGAGGGTGGTGCACCCAGATGGAAGCCCCACGTCCCTTCTCCCGTACTTTGCCCTCTGAGTCTCTTCCATCCGGCTGTTCGCCTGTATCCTTTGCAATGGATGGGCAAGTGCAAGTCAAGTGTTTCCCTGAGTGCTGCGAGCCACGCTAGCAAATTAACTAAACCCAAGGCGGGGGTCCTGTGGGACTGAGCCCTCAACCTGTGGGGTCTGATGCAATCTCAGGTAGGCAGCGCCAGAACCGAACTGAATGGGAGGACGCCCACCTGGTGGCCCCTGCAGGGCTGCCTGGTGTGGGTGGGAAAATCCCACACACCTGGGGTCACGAAAATGTTCTGTGTTGTCAGAGTATAGTGGGAGAAACCGAGTTTGTTTTTTCCTACATCCTTACACTTCCAGAATTTCTTTTGCATGGGCTCTCCTCTTTTGCTGATGTTAAACTTTATTACCATATCCTCTCCCACCCACTCTTCTGTATTTTTCCATTCTTTGTCTTATGATGTTTTATTCTATTTTCTTCTGACCTTAGTTCCAGTTTACTAAATCTCTCCTCAGTTATGACTGATTTGCTGTTAAATCCATCCATTGAGCTTTTAATTTTGATTATTAAATTTTTCAATTTTGGAATTTGCCTTTGGTTTTTGTAGCATATATAATAGCCTCCCATGTCTGCCAAAATTCTTAATATTGTCTTTTATCTCCATGAACATAGTAAAAGTAGTTATATGAAAGTTTATATTTCTATTACATTTTCTATTTAATTTTCCTATTTCTGTTAAAATTTGTACTATCACTCTCTGAGGTCTTTGTGACTCGACTGCTATTGTTAGTTGTTTCAACTAACGTTTGTACATGTTGTCTCATCTTCTAAGAAGTGTGCTTATTTTTTTACTGAATGCTCGATATCGTGACCCAAAATTGCTCATGGAAATAATTTGAGGCTCAGGTGCTAACAAGATTGTGAAGAATTACTGGGCCAGGTTCCAGCAGAGAGAACTGAACTCAGCGTTGGAAATCCCTTTTTCCCTGGAGACATTTGCCTGTTCCAGAGGGAGGAGCTGAGAGGCTGAGTGAAGCCACTAACTGCTTCCTGGGGCAAGGAGACACGCCCGGAGTTGTGAAGAGGTGTATGTGTGCATGTGCATGCATGCATGTTTGCTTGTGTGCGCATGTGTACCTGTGCACCCAGGACACAGCCCTCAGGGCCCCATGTCAAAGCAGGTGGAGGACCAGGACACACTTAGTTTAGATTATATTTACACATTTCATCACCACTTCCAGGTACGGTGAAATCCTTGCTGCCATCCTGGTGCAGACACGGCTTCCAGGAATGCTCAGAAAGCCCATTCTGCTGACACCCCCAGCGTGGTGACCCCAAGGTGCAGAGTCACAGGTCATCTCTCAGTCCAAACATGCTCCACAGTGCCTGGGACTGGAAGTACCTGGGGAGGGAAAGAGAATCAAGGTTTGAAAAAGATGGAGTCAGAAGCCAGTCTGTGGAAAAGTTTTTCAAATCTGACAACTTACATGTGAAAGAAATTTGATAGAAGTTATCCAAAATTTCCTGACAACTCTAAAATTTACATGACATTATCAATAATGAGTTGCAAAACTGAAAGTTTTCCAAAATATCAATAAGAAACAAATTTTGATTTATTGTGCTAGAGGAAAGACTAAATTATCTCACTATTTTCTCTACAGTAATGACATTATCAAACAGTTTAAACAGGAAAAGGCAATCAAAGAGTATGCAGCCAAAAATATCAGGGAAAAAGAAAGGAAAATTAAGTAATAAAACAGAAATGATATTTTCTTGGATTTCATGCTGTTTGTGATATTTTGTAGGCTTTAGAAATTTGTAATTCATTGTGATTTCTTTAATATTTCCAAATGATAACAAATTTATACTGAATTTTGTACTTCTCCTTTGTGAAAGAGGACTCCCCGTCTGTGTCAGCTCGGGCCGCTCTCGGCCTGGATCTGCACCAATGCACGTGTTGCAAAGGCTTCTTGTCACATTCATTTGAGAAGAGATTCTGTGGCTCTCGGCATGCCACTTAAACTCCCTGGATTTCACTTTAGTCGTCTATAAAACGAAGGAATTCGCCTAAAACGTCTGAGATCTGTTGAGCTCTTTAGAGAGCTGAGATCTGCTCAGCCTTTAGGCAGTGGCTCTGCGATGCTGTGACTCTAGAGGCAGGATTTAGTGGGGCTTTCCTCACGTGCAACCTTGTGAAATTATGTGTCCTCGTTTGACAGATGAGAAAAAAACGACCCAGAATGAAAAACAGCACATACACAACTGCAGAACTCCAAAAGGGGACAACTGAGATAGAAACCAGAGGGGTGAACAGAACAGCAGATGGCCAATCTGGCCACCTCCCAGGGCAAGGTGCTGGGACATCTGGGCAGGACCTCGGGGAAGGTGGCCAAGGACGGCTTTGCAACTCAACTCAGCACCATCTCAAGGGTATAAAATGGTTAACCAAAGAAAACAGAAGGGGGAATTTCTTTGGACAAAGTTTTTAGTGTGCAATGCCATTTTCTTTTTCCATACCGAGAGGTTTGGAGTTAGTATTTTTACATAGACATATGCCTTTCAATTATTCAAATTAAACTGTTGTGGTGACTGGGAGTGACCAGAGGAGGTTTTCTTTTCTTTTTTAAAAAAAATGTATTGTGATTAGATAAATCATAGAATTTGTTCCAGATTTTACCCTGGATAAAGAAGAAGTGACATAGCTGGCTTGCAGGGGCAGTTACGAAAAAGCATAAAAGTGCTCTAGGTTTGTCAGTTAGTGCCACTTTCAATGCTTAAAAAATGCTTGAGACAGAAATATTATGTAAACTAATCACAATAGTTTGCTTTACAAATTATAGTTTGAATTGCATTGGAAATATGAGTCACCAGATCAATGAATTCCATACTCAACAGATTTCATAGATATGCAAAATTTAGAGACATTTTGAGAGGTTGGTATTAGGTTAACAAATCTCTATTTTGCCAAGCAAAAACATTATTTTAAAATCCCATCATCTAAAATCACTAGCATTTCATAAGAGGGAGAAAATGTTCATACCAAAAAAGTAGGAAAAGATGTAACAATATGCTAGCGGAATAAAAAAATAATAAATAATAAATTTACCTTTATGTAATAAATTTACCTCCATGAATGTTTGCCTCATAGTTGTTTTTCCCCACAGGTAAGTAAAAACTTTGTTATAGGCCTGGGCGCGGGGGCTGTGAATTAAATGCTTATTGAGGCATTGCTTGGTTGTGGCATTTCAGCAACCAGAAAAAAAACATGACGGTCCTTTCAGTATTTCAAAGCTATTTAAACTGATATGAGCCACGAACTGAGACATAAATCCAGTCAGTCTCTTTTATTTTCTCACATGATAAATGAAAACATAAAACTACAGCATCACTCTCTCAAGTAGCCCCTTTCATAACTGTCCATGAACCCCAGAGATTTACGGGGGCCCAGCCTGGAGGCAGGACCTGAGACCTCTTGCAACCGCAGCTCAGGAGAAACCCTGCCAACGCCCCACCGCAGTCGCTTCCGCTGCCACGCGATGGCGCTGCTGAGGCGCAGCCCTGCACGGCCCGGTGCGCGGTCTGCAGGGGAGCCAGGCCCTCCCTGAGCGTTGCTTCCCACCTGCAGGAGGCTCTGTTCCAGGCCCCAGGTTGCAGCCGTTAAAGATACGCTCTTCATCTCGCACCTTCCAGAACAGGCAGTTCAGGACAGTTCTGGCACCCCCCAGCTCGAGGTGTAGAACTGCACCCCTTGCTCCACACGGACCACCTCGGAAGGGACGGGGCAGGTTTTCCTTTCACACCCTGCGAACACACAGAAGACAGCCACGTCCCCTCCCGGGACACTCGCATCTCCCAGCGGAGGAGCCACTGAGCCCGTCACACAGAGGGTCATCTCGGGGATGGCGGGGGACCGCCCACCGAGGCCTCCACTGCAGACGGGCGGCCGTCTCCGCCGTGCCTTCGGCAGCCTCTTCTCCCTCTCCGAGCCCGCTCCTTCCCCCACCAAAGACATGGCGCCAGCGAGGACGCCCCACCCAGCTGCCCCCAGTTCGTCTCAACACCTGCTTCCCGGGGATGCTGGCGGCGCTAGGACAGCACGAATAGCTCACGTGCATGCAGCGGTGAGCGGCACCGCAGAGGAACGCGGGGTGCAGGCCGTCACCGCGGCAGCAGCGGCACGGGACCTGGGCTCGGCCACCCCCACAGCCTGACCGGCGGGCAGCGCCGTCTGCCGACAGCAGCGCCCTCTGCTCTGCCGACAGCAGCGCCCTCTGCCGACAGCAGCGCCCTGCGGTTCTGCGCGTGCTAAAGAGACAGGTGCAGCTGCGCTTCGGCAGCTCGATGAGGAGTGTCTCCGCCCTGCAATCCCGACTGCGGCCCATAGGCAGTCGCATGCGGTGTGAGCAAGTCTTCGCTGCGAAGATGGGTCCGGCTGCACAGCTCTGATAAGCCAGCTGCCCAGGCCACAACGCCAAGCTGGGAAGGGGTCAGTCGTGGCACTTCCTCCAAGGGTGGCTGCAGGGGCACTAAGGACTTGGCGACCTTCCTCATCCCGCCCGGTAACCCTGATGCCAGCAGTACAGCATGAGGGTGTAGAGCGGTAGCTCCCAAAGTGGTCCCTAAACCAGCAGCAGCAGCAGCTGGAAAACTTTTAGGAATGCAAATTCCCAGGCCCTGCCCTAGACCCACGGAATCAGAGCGGGGCTGGGGCCAGGAATCTGCATTCTGAGAAGCCCCCCAGGGGAAACTGATGCGTGCTAAAGTTTGAGGATCACTGGTTAGAACAGGGTTTGATGACCTTTCCTGCAAAGGGCCAGAAAGTAAATATCTCAGGTTTTGGGGCCATGTGGTCTCTGTCACACAGCCCCCCAGCACATGAGCAGCCACAGCGAGTAAGCCAATGGATGAACATGGCTGCGGCCCGTAAAACCGTATTTGTGGATGCTGAAATTTGAATTTCATATAATTTATTGATCTCACGAAATATCCTTATTCTAATTTTGTCGACCATTTAAAAATGTAAAAACCCATCCTTAGCCCTCAGGCCGTACAACAACAGCTAGTCGCCGGACTGGTCCGCAGGCCAGTTTGCCCAACCCTGGTGTTGCGCGTGGACTGGATTGGAACCTAACCAGGTGGACAGCCTTGGGCAGGTCACTTAGCCTGTGTCCTCAGCACCTCTGTCATAGGGACGCTGCTGATGCGACATGACTGACACACTTGGCGCAGCCTCAGCAAGTGGTTTCCGTTACGTTTACGTCTGTGCATAACTTACCTCCTTCTCGTCACATGTCCGCGTCACGGGAGTTACCACCCTCTGGCACGGGGGTGCTCAGAGCAACCCCGAGGCTCCCCCACTGCCCCCCAGGAAGGGGTCGTCAGGGCTGCATGCCGCTCTTGCCCCAGAAGACCAGAGCCCCCAGGGCTCCCGCAGGGAAGGGCCGGCAGCCGGAGAGCAGGCCGAGCTCTCTCAGCCAGGGCTCTGCAGCGTCCGCTCAGGCCTCCCACGGTGGTCTCAGCCCCATGCCGTAGCTCCGCCCTAACAGTTCACAAAGCAGGGCAGACCTTTTTTATAGCTGGGCCTGAGAGGTGCCAAAAGCAACGTTTCAGTTAATAGTAGGGTCCTGTGCCAGTGCATGAGAGAGAAAGAGAGAACATGGCAAGGGAAAAGGGACAAGAGCGGGAAATTGGCACTCCCCATGCTGGGAAGTCAGCACGCAGCCCTGAGTGAGCCTGCGGAGAGGGGAGCGGGGCAGCATGCAAGACCCCAACACGTGCGACACAGCAGGTCCAAGTGGAGCCAGGACTCAGGCCCAGGCAGGTGAAAAACACAGTGACACCTCCCGGGCTGAGGCCTTGGGCACCGGTGACCCTCACACTTGCGATGTGTTCTGGAAGGTTCCCTTCATTCACTGTGGTGTCCTTCCAGAGCCTGGAAAGCCTGCTCTGTGCCCTGGAACAGAGCTCCTTCTCTCCTGTCAAAATGTAAGCTTCCCTCTGCTCCAAGCCACGGCCTTAGGACAGCACGCAGCGCCCCCTCCAGGCAGCACCGAACACCTGCTTCCTTCCGCCAGGTCGGGAACAGCTGGTTTATGGGCCAGATGACACTTCCTGGCTGTCCATGATGTAAGGTACTGAATCGTGCTTACAAGGGAAGATGTGAAGTGTTTGCCTCTAGAAATTAAGAGTTTTCGATGTAAGAGGCAGAGAGGAATGAAGTTGTTTTTCTGGTTCAACACTTTCCTGTTTCCCTAAATAAAAGTCTGATGCAAAATGCAAACTTCAATTGCACACATTTTATCTAGATATTATCTCATATATGTATCATAGGAAATACAAGAGGGAATTAATATTCTTCCCATTCACAGAGGAATCAACAGAGGCTCGATAAGGTCAAACAACTTTCTCCAGACCCTGTGTCCAGGAAGTGGAGGAGCAAAGCTCCATTTGGCCAATGACCTGGGCCAGTGAGAAACGGCTGCAGAACCACCCCACGGGAAGGAAATGAGGGAGGGTGTCTCTATTGAGGGCAATCAAGATAAGGGAACCCCCAAAACACTGCCACAAAGTGACTACATATTTTAATTGTCACTTCTTTGTGGCTTTTTAAAAAAATTAATTTCTCCTTATTAAGACACGCATTTTAGAACAATGCTTTCTTTGGCTTTCAGTTACCACTTAAGATCCTTGGTGACATTTTCTTCAGTGGACATAACTATTTGGGTTGAACTCTCTAACCATTTCTTGTGAGTGCCAAAGATGGACCCTGCTTGCCCAGTCCCCAGAGACAAATGCTCTAAGCTGACACATTATTAAACATTTTTTCATTGTCCCTTCCTCTTCCACTTCCTGTTGTGACTCTAGGTCTATTCTGACTCCTTCCTGCTTGGGCCAAGGTCATGCTGGTCTCGTCCCAGTACCACCCAGATGCGTCAGAGATGAGGGGGTCACAGAAGGTGGTGTCCACAGATTATCATCTTGTTAGATTCTTTTGAAGTTGTCCAAGGCTCTCTCTACCCTGGAAGATATCTGAATGAACGTGTGGTCAAATATGCAAACTCCCAGTAAAAGTCAGTGAAGGAACCAAATTAGGAGCCATTGGAAAACGTTTCCTTATAGAAAGCCAGCACCAGACACAGGCCAAGAGCCACAGAAATATGGTAGCCAGTTGTGGATGAAGTTGGTTTCTCATCCCTGCATCCCTCAGCAGAAGCCAACAGTGAGAGAACCCTGTCTGACATGTGGCTAGAACTCATTCTCCAAATTCTCGATCATCTTTCAGTCCTCTACATTCTGTCTTTCAGACTCTGTAGTCTGATATTCGACACTGTCACTCATTCAGGGGAAAGTCTACCTTCAAGCTGTGCTTCCCTGGCCCACTGTCCTCCCCTTGGGGATCAGGTAGCATTCGTCCACTCTGCTGAGCCCGGAGGTCTGAAATGATGAGGAGGTTGGCTGGGCTGATGCTCCTGCCCTTGGCGTGGAGCCCAGGGGGCCGTGCCGACAGAGCGCTTGGAACGCACACCACGTCCCCCGCAGGCGCTTGCATGGTATGGACGGCGCGCACAGTGCGACCTCACACGGGTGGCCGGCGGAGCAGGTGGGCGTCCTGGTTCCCCTCCCCAGGTATCCACTGCTGACTCAGCCCTGCCGACCCTCCTCATAGTTTTGCTCCAACGTTTGTCCAAAAGGCTGTGAGTAAAATCTTTCCTTCAGCAGTTTCCTCACAACGTGGAGAGGGAGAAAGAGAAACATGAAGGGCATTTTCCCTCTGGCCCTGCCCGGAGGCCTCTGTGGGCATCCCACGGGCAGAAGGATGGCAGATGTCGCCCCTTCCCTTGTATGCAGGGGAGGCTGCCGCTGCCCGATTCTGTCCAGTTGGCAAGACAAGGGGCGCTGCCAAGACAAACAGCCGAGGCATGAGCGCTAACAGCTCGCGATCACTGCCGTGTGAAGCGGCCCCGTGAAACCAGACGTTAAGGATGCTGCTTGGAATAGCTTGAATGTCGAACATTCCTTCCCAGTGGAGGGATGAGGGAGGCCAGTGCAATGGCAGTGTGGGAAACTTGGGCAGGGCGGGGGACACGTCGTCCTGGGGCTGAGGAGGAGAAGTGACCCGAGGCATCACCCTCAGGGAAGGAGGCACTACCCGCTTCTCACCCAACTGGTGCCAATGCGCCCCGCCGCCCTCATCGAAAAATAGCATGGCTATTAATAGGTTGTACCAAAAGGGCCCTTGTAGTTTATAATCATTTTCATCTGGCTTAGGGAACAGCAGCCATGAAATGTCTGTCTGGTGACTGCCAGGCCGGCGAGGCAGGTTTATATTAGCCAGTACTGAGAACGCCGCAGCAATGACGGCAAGGCAGAGATGGTTTATGGGCTTTAATGCCTGTGCTGACATGGAGGATCGGAACAAGATTTATTTTATGCTCGGGCCATCCCTGAACACTGAAAACCAGTCATTACAAGCCAGATGACAACTGGAATGCAGTAATCACTTGCAGGAATATTTATTTGGTTTTTAAGTTTTTGGATGAATCTGGTTTTCGGAAAGTGAAGGACAGCTTAGGAAGTCAGACTGTGCCATTATTACATCTAAACCATTATACGTTTGCTGGCCAATTATGTGCTCCCACATGGAAAACAAAGCCAGAAAACAGGATAAGCCTCAAGACCTGAAGGCTTATTACTACAGGCCTAGCCACCAAAACTTCATTTGTGGTTACTACATACCCTAAATATTACTAATGGACCAAATAGAGCCCAATATTTGTAAAGTCTGGTCAGTATCATGAAGTCCACAGCCCACTGTGATAGTAGATTTGCCAGAATGGCAATATGCATTAGATCACTTTCCTTCTGACTCATTCTATTGGATTTCAGGTGATAAAGTAGCAAAAATAGGCTGAACATTTTTATTAAGCCCATTGTCAGCCCAAAAATTTCAATTAAGTTTGTATAAACACATCTTCTTTTTACACTAAAACCATCCCTGACATTAACATTTCTGCTCTCAAGCAAGTCATGCCTTAGAATCAACTACGTTACTTTTGACATTTTTAATGGTTCTTGCTTCTTCCAGACAAGTAAAGTTTGACAGCAATGACCGATGAGCCATTAGTTCTATAAAATATGGCATAACGCTTCCTGCATAATCTTCTATTCATTCTGTCCCACTCAACTGTCTTGTTTTTCTTTCCTTTCCAGAACTTTACACAAGCACTTTTCTGTGATAATTTTTCTCCTCAGGAGAATCCATCATTTTCCAAGTCCACCAGCAACAAGCAGCTGGTCCAATATACGGCCCACTCACCCACATGGTGGCTGCCATGTATCCCTCCCAAGGTACTCAGCCTAACATTTCACCTGGGAGAATGCAGGATCCAGACGATGTCAAACCCTGGTATCTGTTTGGATGTGTCCACGGTGTGAAAATTCGTTGAGCTCTTTGCTTATGTCGGCACATTTCTGAGTATACACCACACCCCCTAAAATAATTCATGTTTTAAATGTACATAAACTATGACCATGGAAATGCTCTCCCTGTCTCTTCTCCATCACTAAGTCTAAGTTGGCCGGGCGCAGTGGCTCACACTTGTAATCCTAGCACTCTGGGAGGCTGAGCTGGGAGGATTGTTTGAGCTCAGGAGTTTGAGACCAGCCTGAGCAAGAGTGAGACCCTGTCTCTACTAAAAATAGAAAGAAATTAGATGGACAACTAAAAATATATGGAAAAAATTAGCCGGGCATGGTGGTGCATGCCTGTAGTCCCAGCTACTCGGGAGGCTGAGGCAGGAGGATCGCTTGAGCCCAGGAGTTTGAGGTTGCTGTGAGCTAGGATGATGCCACGGCACTCACTCTAGCCTGGGCAACAGAGTGAGACTCTGTCTCAAAAAAAAAAAAAAAGAAAAAAGAAAAAAGTCTAAGTTAAGTACAAAGCAGATAAATGAAAGGCCCTCCAATGCACGCTGAGATCCTAGAGCTTCAGGGCATGACACGCTATATTTCAGAGAAGGCAGCGTGCAGATTTCAGGGAGGAAGCAGACACTACAGTCCCATCTCCCGCCCCTTAGCGTGCTGTTCCCTGTTCCTGTCTTGATTTCAGGCCTCATCTCTTCACCCACCCTGAGCTCACATTCAACAACTCCTACTTGGCAGGTTTTAAATCTTGTTACATTTGTATTTAACAAACTTTAAGGACAAAGCTTTCAAAACAGAAAAAAAAATCTTGCTGGTATGTTTTTCTTCCAGGGTAATCCTGTGCAAGGAATTCCTTCAGTTTCTTAACTTATCTAAGTATTCCTTTTTGACCATGTCAGTAACCTATATATTTCTGAGATGGTATTTAAAGCTAATGAATTAGGCAAATATAAACCCCTTTTGTGATCCAGGCAAAGCTCTGGGCTGGCAAAGCCAGGATGCAGAGGGCCTGGCCAAGGACTGGGCAGCCCCACAGCTCCCCGCGACCTCCCATGCAGCACACACAGAGTCTGCACCAGGTGCTTCTGTGTGGTTCCCAGATCCACTCTGCGTCCTCCTCCATATGGCCAGGAGCCTCCCCAGGGGGCTCCCCATCCTCTAACTTCCGGGTGCATTTGCAATGGAGGGTGAGATCAGGATATTTGCTCCCCCAGCTTCCTTCCTGAGGAGTTGCTTCTGACCAGCTATGTCCCTTGAGCTAAGGTGACAGTTCTCCAGGTGGCCTTCTCCACAGGACTCTCTCAAGTTCCTGTAACTACCAGCCACCTTCAGCCTACCAGGTGTAGGAATCCAAGAACCCCAGCTGTTACTATCACTTGTCATTAGTCCCCTCATTAAATCCCTCTCAAATTATTATAATTTGTGTATGCCATATATTTTTTATGGAGACCGTGACGATATGGGGTCTAAAGGGAACCTCTGGTCAGGCACAGAAGGGAGCCACATACCATATATTGGAATGTCCCGAGGCTCAGGAGCATGTTTATGGCTTGTGGAAGAGAAACGACCTGTGCTGCCCTCCAAAGCAGTCATCAGGACTCTACATACCTGAAGGATTTCTCTGGAAAGCACTTGTCAACGTCTTTGGTGGTCTATCTCATCGTTCTCGGCTGGTCTACACTCTGAACTGAACAAGGCTGGCCTCCTGGCCAGAGGATTGAAGGAGGAAGGCTGCCACGTAGGGAGTCCTGAGTGAGTGCGGGCAGCAGCCTTTACACTTACTTCAAACACCATAGTCCTGTTTTCGCTCTTTTTGAACTTTTTTGACGTAGTGTCACATAGTATGTATGTGTTGTGTCTACCTCCTTTTGTTTCACCTTATGTTTGTGGTATTCATCTATGTGTTGCACGTGTCCCTTCTCATTGCTGTATAGTTTTCCACTCCGTGAACACATCACAACGTATTTATCCATTCTATTCTAAAAGAATATTTGGGTTGTTTCCACGTTGGAGGATATGAAAAATTGTGCTGCCATGAACATGCTTACACGTGTCTTTTGCTGAACATACCAGGGGCATTTCCGCTGCACAGATATGCTGAATTGTTAAATCTTAGGTAATGCTATGTTCAGCTTTAGGAGATATTGCCAAACGGTTCTCTGGAGTGATTGTATTAATTTTCACTCTATGTAGACTCATCTTTTTAATCATTTCCTAAGTATGTGCAGATGTTGAACCTCTCCTACTGGGATTCTAGACCAAGAAAAGGTCCTGGTTTAAGGGCCTGATGAAAAGATGTTTCCAGACTCCCCGCAGGCTGGTGAAAACTCTTTAGCAGGATTTGTATCAACGTGCAAACAGTCAGGGTCTGGGCGCCATGATTTGTTCCAGCTTCTCCCTGCCAGTCCCTTCCAACCCAGGCCCATCCTGGCCAGCACTCTCCAGGCCAGACAGAGAGGAAACTGGGATTTGGGAAGAGAAAGGAACATAAAGGATACAGTAAAGCTGTGGTGTAGATTTCCAGAGCAAATCTGAGAACAATCAAAAAAGCAGGGCAGAGTGAGTCCTGCTCCTCAGGGTGTTCAGTCTTGCGTGCTGTGGGGACGGCGGGGGGTTTGCTCCATACCAAGCAGACCCAGAAGAAACATGCCTCTTACTTTGCATTATCTGTCACAAAGGAAAATAAAGATGCAGGCATCTTACTGTAACAATGGAGAAGGAAATCCTGAGAAGTGTCTATCAAACAAGAAATGATAAATGGGAAATAGTTGTATAGCCCCCACTAGTACCAATTTAAGATGCATTAAATGCTACTGATAATCCAAGTGGTGTTTAATCTCTATTGCTTCATTTTATAGTATAGACAACTTAATAAGGGCTATTAATGTTTATTCGCAGTTCTAACTCCCTGTATTAATTTAGTATATGGCAACCGAGGGCTGCCGTAACAAATTACGCAAACTGAGTGGCTAAAAACAATAGTGATTTATTCTCTCACAGTTCTGGAGGCCACAAGTCTAAATCCAGGTGTCAGCTGGGTTGGTTCCTTCTGGAGGCTCTGAGGGGTGATCTGTCTCACGGCTCCTTCTTGGCTTCTGGCAATTACCAGCAATCCTTGGCATTCCATGGCTTGTAGTTGCATTACTCCAGTCTGCCTCTGTCTTCACATGGTGTTCTCGCTGCGTGTGTGCTCAAATTTCCCTCTTCTTTTAAGGACACTAGTCATATTGGATTTAGAGTCCATCCTACTCAGATATGACCTCATCTTAACTTGATTACATCTACAAAGACCCTATTTCCAGTAAGGTCACATTCACAGGTTCCAGGCAGACATGAACTTGAGGGTGGGGGTTACTTTTCAACACAGTATACCCCCTCCATGATTTTTTCCCATAACCTTAAGTATGAATTTTCCTCCCACATAGATGTCCAGAGCATAATTCTTGCTATTACGAAGGGAACCCGGATATATGTAATGATCTTCAAGTTGGAACAAGAATGTGAGCTGGGAGTAGAGAAGAGGCTCTCGACCCTTCTCTGACACATGCGGCTCTTCTGTCATAACTTAGGAGGCAGGAGCTGGGGGGAGAAAGCTCAGAGGACAGCTGCTGCTAACGTTGGCCAAGGTCCTACAGCACAGTGATCTAGCTCATAAACCTTGAGTGGGGATTGTCCAAAAAAGGGGAAAAATGCAACCTACTTATAACCAGGAAGAAACAGGTTTCCTGTGTTTTAGGAGCTAATGAACACTCGCCAGTAGCCTCCTTCCAGACAGCCCAGAGCACCCAACTTCAGGAGAGTAGATTATCTGTGAAGAGACATACACTGATACTTATTAATTAGAACTGTATAAGACTTTTGGTTTTGATCTGTGATACAAATTTCATGTCTGCTGAGATTTTCTCTGTAAGTTCCTCTTTTTTTTGTTAGTGTGCCTACAGCACGGCCTCACACGGCACAACTGCAGGACAAACTGTGGACGGGAAGTGGGGAAAGACCATACTGTTCCAAGAGTTCTGTTCTTGGTGGTACTGAGCAGGCACAGGCCAGGCCAAGGCAACAGCTGGAAATCTTCTCCTGGAGACCTGGGAAGGGTCCAGCTAACACGAGGACTAACCACTGCCATCACTCAACCTCTGATCTCGGCGTCACCATGATCTAGTACAAGAGAATTTGCAAGGCCAGATGACATTTGTGTAACTTTTGGTTAACAGTGATGCAAATGGAACTTCAGATTCAGTTGACAGTTGAATCGAATAAAGAGAAAATTGGAGAATTTCAATTTATCACGTACATAATTATACCATAAGAAGGCAACTCAAACCACTCAGTCCGAAGGAAATCCATTATTGTGTGTGCTCAGAAATGCCCAAATTCACTCTATAATTTTGAACAATCTATTTTAATGTTTGGTTCATGACTAAAGAAGCTTCAAATTTTTGAAGGCAATTATTTTCACAGTGTAACAACTATATATAATGATAAAAATTTACATCCCAGCTCAATTCAGATTAGAGTGTATTTTCATAAAATGGTTCTTTTAAAAGTAAAGTTGAAAAGTGGCAGTCAGGTTAGGCCTACCTAACATTTAAGTGGGACATGGCTGCCTTCTTAGAAACACTTAAAAAGGGGGCCTTTGAGGCGGGGGTGAGGGGGTTTTGTTAAGAATTGCACATGTAACAGAACTGAATTATTCTGTTTCATAAACAGCGTTTTCCAAGGGAAGGTACTGCCCTGAACCACACTAAGACTGACATGCCCTGCTGATTCTTTGTTCTGACTTTATAACACACTCATCTCTTCCCCTTGGGTCTTCTCAGTTGGCAGTGTGGCACATGCTGAGTGCAGGCTAAAGTTCAGCAAACGATCACAGAAACATCAGGGAAGAAAACATGAGAAAGAAACCAGGAAATTCAAATTGTGCTGAAAATACCATCCATCTGTAATTAATTTTGAGTGGAGATGCAGCTCATCCACAGGGTAGCTTCTAATATCCGTACACAGGGAAACAGGGCATCATCTTGAACAATCCTCAGGAAGCCCCAGTCAAAAATATCTTTGGTAATCTCTTTCATTGTTGGAAGTGCTGGCTGTTTCTTTGATTGAATGCCAAATGAAGTTGTTGACATGGGTTTAGAGGCCATTTTTCTTTAAGCCCTAGACTCATAGCTCAAGGGATATTACATCATGAGAAACACACATGGACTTGCACCAACAGGGGCACGGTGCATCCACAACCACCCACCTTGGTTCACTCTGGGATATACAGTATGTTCATAAGTGGTTTGTAACTGCCCACAGAGTTTAATATTTTTTTTCCTTCTTGCTGAACTCATAAAGCTGAGTTAGTAGAAGTGAAATGTAATTTTGATACAATTCCACTCAATTTCAAATGGACATTCATATCTGAGTGGTGATGCATAAAGGCATATATGCTCTTCTGTATTCACGTACTTCCTGTAATCATGTATTTATGTATTAATACATTATTAATAGTTACGTAGTTAATGCAGTTACATATGCTGGGGCTGTGCATTTGAGGGAAAATGAATGAAAAGAGCCTTTTATAGTAATTGATTTAATAAGCTTCTGAGTGGCAGAAACACATCTAGAATTAAAACTAATGCACTTAAATAAATCACTGGTTTTGTGGTGGCTCTAAATCTAGACCCTATAAATGATAAACTTTTAAAGATCTATTTTTATAAAAGATTATGTTACTGCAAGTTGGACACAAGCAAGAGTCAGATAAATTTGTAAGTGTCATCAGTCTGAAATAATAGAATTAATCAAGTGTTGATAGTTGTTGTTACTGGATACTGGGTGATAAAGTAAACTAAAAAACAATTTTTAAGACTATTTTCATACAGCAAATATATAACAA
>NW_012149219.1:777055-779013 GCF_000956105.1 Propithecus coquereli
CCCCTTGTCTATTTCTCTCCTCTCTTCTCTTCTCTTCTCTTCTCTTCTTTCCTTTCATTCCCCCCGTCTGTTTATCTCTCTGTCTCCCCCTTCTATCTTTGTCTCTCTCTCCTCTGTCTCTCTCCCTTTCTTTCCCTCTCCTTCCTTCCTACCCATCTATCGCTCTCTTCTCTCTCTCCCTACCCTTCCTCCCTCCTCTCTCTCCCCCCTCTTTTCTCTCTTTCTCTATCCCTTCTCTCTCCCCCACCTGCTTCTTCCCACTCCTCAAACCTGAAGCCCACTCTTACCACTCCTGCAGCCCAGACTCTGACACTGAACTGCGAAATCAAGTGCGCTCTAAACAAAATGTATGCGGAAACCACAGAAATGAAGACAATTAGGGTAAAAAAGATCCAGTGATCAAATATAGCTAATTTGTATCCATAATATTTGGCAGTTACACAGTCTGCTTCGATTTGAAAGATATCTTCCAGACCACACTGCTGTTTTTCCATGGGGACTGCCTTTTGCTTTTAATTATTGAACCTTAAGAATTCTTGCCATAATTGGGGGTTAGCTTGTAATTCCTGAAGAAGAAAAAAAAGTCTAGTCCACAAATCCTCCTGTATTCCATCACTTCCAATAATAGGCTTCTGTGGCCAAATTCACCATCAATTAGCTGTGTTTTCAGGGGGAGTGGGTGAAGTGGAGAGAGGAATTGGAGAACCTAAGCTCACAGCAAGCATGGCCTCAAATAGCTGTGGGGTGAATGGAAACTCTTGGCAAAGAGCCTTGGCTAAATAAAATGTATAAGAAAGGTCTCGAAAATAGAATATGTCTTGAGGAAAAAGGGAACTCTAAATAGCAAGACTGCACCCTCCTTTGAGATTTTGAGCACTCCTATGGTAAATGGTAATTAGGAGTTTGGCAAAATTGTCTATAATTTAAGAGATGTGTTCTGAGGCTCCATCTTGTTATCACTAATTGATCTTTGGGATAGAGGCAGAGCATGCCCTTGGCTCCACCCAGGTGTGCACGCGTGCACAGGGGATGCCTGCAAGTTGTGCGTTCTCCAACCTGGGCCTGCAGTGTTGATGACACCAGGAAAGGAGGGGCTTACAGCCTGACTGCCCCACTAGACACAACATCATTTTACACACTCGCCCACGCACTCTGTCAACAAACACCATCTACGAGCCAGCAGCACACTGTATTAACCATGCCTTTTATTTTTTATTTTCTGTACTTTACTGCTTCCACATCTGAGACCTCGCTGGCCCTGGAGGGACTGCCTCCCCCTCGGTTAGCTAATTCCTAGAGATAGTAAGCAATTCACCTGCAAGCTCACCTTTCACATGCAAACCAACCAATCCAGAGCCCACACCCCCAACCTCCTCCCTTATTGAGCTCCCATACTCTGGGCCACTATCTACCTGCCCTCATCACCAGGGTGGGGTACCAGATGACTAGGGGCAGCCCCTATACTCCAGAGCCTGCTGAAGTTAGTCAAACTGGACAATCCTGAACCTGATTACTCTGCCTCATCAGTTCATTCCTGAAAAAACCACAGTAAAGGCTCTTGCCACAGTTCCCCCTCCTGACCCATCCTGGTGCTTCCACATATGCCTCCCCCCCATGACATGGTGTGCCCCCTCCTCTTGGGAACTGTGGGTTATAAACTATCTTTTCAATGGCAATTGTCCCCTGATCTGTTGGCCTCACCAAATCTGAAAAACAATAAAACCCACATTTTAAAACATAGATATTTCCAGCCAGAGACATCAAAGACCTAGGAATTCATTTCTTAGGAGGGGCAGGTTTATTTTCTAGCAAACCAACCATGACAAACAGTAACAAGAAACAATAGCATTCCGCATTTTAAAGAATTAAATATTTACCATCTATCAAATTGTTAATTAGACACACACATACACACATAGCTGCAAAAGCATGTTCTAGGAAAATGGGCACTGTCGTAG
>NW_012149219.1:779063-779703 GCF_000956105.1 Propithecus coquereli
TGGCTACTCCCCAACCACCCCGAACTCAGTGATCCCCTGGCTCTGCGCTCCACCCCCTGCCCCGGCCCGTGGCCTGTTAGGAACCGCCGCACAGCAGGAGGTGAGCGGGGCGGGAGCTTCGTCTGTACTTACAGCCGCTCCCGTGCTCGCATCACCGCCTGAGCCCCGCCTCCCGTCAGAGCCGCGGCGTCAGGTTCTCACAGCAGCCGACCCCTGCCGTAAACTGCGCGGGCGAGGGATCCAGGCTGCGGCTCCCGGTGAGAATCCAGTGCCTGAGGATCTGAGGTGGAGCAGAGGCGGTGATGCTGGCGCTGGGGAGCGGCTGCAAACACAGATCACCGTTAGCAGAGAGGCTGACTGCACAACAAATGTGATGTGCTGGACTCGTCCCAAAGCCATCCTCCCCACACCCCGGGACCACAGAAAAACTGTTTTCCGTGAAACCGGTCCCTGGTGCCAAAAAGGCTGGGGACCTGCTCACCACAGCCCCGTCCTACGCAGGCACACACTCAGGCATATACGCATGCGCACACATGCACGCAATTCGCATGCGCAGGCACACACGCATGCGCAGGCACACACGCATGCGCAGGCACACACGCATGCGCAGGCACACACGCATGCGCAGGCACACACGCAT
>NW_012149219.1:782658-826867 GCF_000956105.1 Propithecus coquereli
TGATTGTGGGAATGCTAGTAAGACAACTTTTCTGGAAGGCTGTTTGGCAAAGTATTTAAAGCCTTAAAAATGTGCATACCTTTTGACCCAGAAAATCTACTTTGAAGAATATATCCTAGGGGGAAAAAACCCAAAAGGCTTAGTAAAATGATTTTCCTGGAAGTGTTGTTTGTAATTGAAAAGAGTAGAGGAAACACTGACGGCTACATATCCACTAACAGAGGATTGGTTAAGTAAGTAATGGCACCCACAGAACAAGGAGTCCCATCTGCCATTACAACAAAGGTGTGTTGACATAGAAAAATGGTCACAACATAATTTTAAGTCAAAAAAAAAAGATATTACAGATGAGCCTGTATAAACTAATACAATTAAAAAATAACTATGTCTAAATACAGAGTATCCCAATTAAAGACATGATTATCCCCCTATGTTCTGACAAGTAGAAAAACAGGTATTAGCTAATATCTGCTCTGAATATGTTAAAATCAGTAATCCTCACCTCCAGAACCAAAGCGTGTGGATAGCAACGTCAGCACCAGAGGATCACTGAGATGGTATCAAGGCACCAGGGACAAACATACAAGAGGACTGGAAATGTATACACCGGGATGCAAATAATGGTTATTTTTGGATGATGAAATCACAAGTCTTTTAAAATTCTCTTCGTTTTGCTTATTTGTATGTCTAATGTTTCTATAATGAGCATATCTCTTTTATATTAAGAAAAAATATACTTACGAAACATTTTTCAAACAGCCATTCTTAACGTATGGAAAGAAGGCTCAACTCACCCAAGAGAATAACTTGTTCTGGTTTTAGGACTATCAGAATTCCTTCAGGTCAAGGACTCCCAACCTGCTTTGCTGAGTGACTGTATTTTCTAGGCCAAAGAATGGGGTCAGACTTTGGTAAATACGCCTGCTTTTTGGAAGTAAGACTGTCCCAGGGCAGGGCAGTCCTGTAGTTGCTGAACTAGTCTAGCTTTTAAAACAACAGAGACCCACAGCTCACGGCTTAAAGGAAGACCAAGCTGAAGTAAAACAAACAAGCAGACGTGGTTTCTGCATGCTGAAAAGATGGCCCTTCGTTAAACTGTCACTCAGTTTACTCCAGCTCAGCTACATCATGGAGGATCTCATCTGCGCCAGGCAGAGGCTGGGTGCTGACGGCAGAGAAGTGAATGGGCACAGACTCTGTCTGCACAATGCTGTGCAACGTCTTCTCCCGTGAGGCAAGATTACAGAGGCCCTTGGAGGTATGAATGCACGGTCTAGACAAAACAGACTTGGCGTCAAATTCCAGTGACTGATTGTGAAAGTTAACCACCCTGAGCCTCAGTTTCTATATCTGCAAAATGGGGATAATAATAAATACTATATAGAGACCATGTGAGAATCACACCTAGGAGGTGGCTAAGTCAGTTCCCAACTCCCCATTTCTGTGAACTCTTCCACACCCCACTGAACAGATGGTTAGCCCCTGCTAGAGCAATCCTGCTCTGGGCCTCATTTGCACCACATAACTTAGAGTTACCACGTCAACAAACACCAGCTCCCAGAGTGCCTAGTGGATGGTGAGCTTTAGTATCCGGACAGAGTTCCTGACAGTCTTCATCTGATCATCTGAATTTCCTAACAGCTACTCCTGCAATGCGTTTATAAAGTAGAATTGCTTGAGCTAGCTGGAAAAAAATTGTGTGACGTGTTTATCATATATATTAACCAATTAGAAGGGTCTTCACAGCTTAAAAAGAAAATCAGAGACTTGGATAATTAGCAAAATAACTCTGTATCAATCCTTTTCTTGCCCCAACATCAGATCATGCTTATTATTTCCTATCACATTTTTCTTACGCATATTTAAGGAATTTTTAATTGCCTTGCCAACCTGATTCATCTTGTAGCTTTACAGACATTGGCCATTCATTTAGTTACTACCCAGGAGTGGGAAACAGATATTTGTTGACTAGCCACAGAGTGCAAGATCCATTTCGAACTCTTGGGATTGGCAGGCGAGGCTTCTTCACTGTGTGCTGACACTCAGCCCAGACCTCAGGCCAGCTGCGTTAGTCCAGGTCCTCAGAGAGGCAGGTGCCAAGATGTGATGAAATGTGCAAGGACTGCAAGGGAGGAAGGCCGCTAGGAGTGAGGAGAGCCAGGTAGGCTGGGGTGCCGTTAGACCATGACGAAGTCTGAGCCTGAGTGAGGGTTGGGGGGAAGTCTCCTGGACTCCTCTGAAGTCCAAGGTTGTTTCTGCAAGGCCATCAGCAGCCCTTGAGCCAATGGCGCCCATCAGAGGAGTTCCCTGTCTCTCAGGAAGGGGCCTGCCTCAGTATCCCTGCTGCTCCGTCACGGCTGGGAGCAGTCTGTGGGAAGCATGGCCTCAGAGGACAGGTGGAAGCATGGTGAGGGCTCTGAGAGCCACCACACTGCACTGAGGGAAGGTCCTCACTCTCCAACCATTCACACATTTGTGCCTGCACCTTCCAGTGTCACCAGAGTACCCATGGGGACCACAGGATGTGAGTCACACTTTACCATGGCACTCAGTACTTTTCAATACCTGCCTCGGTTTTCTCCTCAACTAACTTCAGCAAATACTGACCAGCCGCCAGGCCCGGCACTGGCTGGCCCAAAGGGTGTGATGGCAGCGGCTGCCCTAGGGCAGGTCTGGCCCAGCACCATGAGGTGCACGAGGCCAGCAGGGAGGGGACACGGGCTGGGAAATAAGAGGGGAAAAGAAGCAAATGGAGAAGGAAAAAACTGGTGTCATTGGAGCGGGCAGCAAGATGATAGCAGAGCATGTCCAGGAAGCCAAGGGGAAGAGGCCGCTGAGGAAAGAGGTCAGCTGGGGACAGAGGCAGAGAAGGCGAGGACCTGGCATCAGAGGCAGAGCAGACACTATTTCTGGGACATCGGAGAGACTCGGAGAGTTTGCTTGAGCGGACGCGGGGACAGGACTAGGACTCGGTTCTGGGCTCATTTTGAGGCTCTGCCGTCTGAGCTTTCCTGCTCCCATCCTCACCCCGCGTCCTTCCATTGCTGCTCTCCCCACAGCAGCTCTGTGGTCTCCATGGTGCCCTCTCATCTCTTTGCCTCAGCTTTCCCTCCGCGGGAGAGTTGCCGTGACAGCCCCATCCAGCTGTCTTTGTTTCCACCCGGGGAGGAAGATGTGGTCACACAACATGGGTCTCTTCATGCCCTGCAAGACCCTCTCTGAGCCTCCACCTGCCACGCACCAAGGTGCAAGAGGAATTCGAGAAATTAAGCAATGTGAGCTGAGGAATAGGCTTTCTTGGGGAACGTCATGTATCGCGGGGTCAACAAGAGAAGGCACAGACTCCCTGGAACTTTCCGGCATCCCACAGAACAATGTGCCAGGCCGGGGAACAGCGGCACCTGTGGTGTGGATCTGCATTCCAGGGCACGGGAGTCTCCTTCTCCCTCTTCAAAGGGTCACCAGGAAAGCAGTCGTTCGATGGGGAGATAAACAGACTGCCCGGTGCCAGACAGTCTAGGTTCGGGCTGTGGGCTGCTTACAGGATGAAACACCAGTTTTATGGTATCAGCTGCCTTGAACTGTAGGTACCTGTGGGAAGCTGTAGTCTCCCCTGCAACTGGAGGAACCCCTGGTCCAGGGGAAGCAAAGCTCAGGGAAGCTCCTCCTGTTGGAAAAATACGGAGCCCCTGGTACCAGAGAGCTTATCCACCAGGCAACACAAAGTCGGCCCTGGCAAAAGCACTTTCAGACAACTCTGCTCACTGTGCCACAGATCTGTAGCCAAGATAACTGTCTCATACAAGCGATGGGGGCACTGGGAAATAAGTGCAGGGCAAATGGGATGGCAAATGATCAAAAACCGGAAAGAGAGCTTCAGTGAGTGAGATTATGAGGCAAGGCTTCATAAGAGAGAGAGCATTTGATCAGGGCCTGAAGGGGCAGGTCAGGCTGAGACATGTGGCACGGCGGGCACGGGCAAACTGAGACATAGATCTCAACCAAGGTCATGGAGAACAGAGAGGAAGTGGGAATGTGCATCATGTCAGAACACAGGGGCTATCAACACCTGAAATACCCCAGCTTGGATCAGAGGTAACCAAAATTCTGGGAACGTCTTAAGACTTCAGGACGGAATTCAGACATATCATTTCAATCAGGTAGGTTATAACACCTGGGATTTGTGTTCAGTGGGTGCTTGTTGGTGTTTGCTCTGCTTGTCTCAGTTTGGTCTTTTGTTCTGTCAGAATCCAACAAAAATTTTTGTTGTTTTATTCTAGGCCTCAAATTTTGCTATTTACTTAGCATATAAATCCCCACAATGAAATTCTTTCTTCTTCCCAAGTATGCTATTCTTTCCAGCTCAGTTCAGATGTTGGAATTCCATGTTTCTTGACATTTCAAGGCAAGCTTTTTGGTTTGGAGCTATCTCAGGATAAAGAACTTCTGGAATAAAACATTTGTTTCTAAATCCTGACGAGGAATGTATAACAAAAGCACTTTTTGCACAAGGGAGAGAGGACCTGGCACCCGGCTTCCTTTCCCTGCTCCGCAGTGTGACCACTGCCTTTGTCATTTGAGTTGCGATGCAGGTATTTCCAAATGACCCCAAAATGTTTTCCTCTCCTTTATATTGTTTGTCTTGAAGTAGACTGAGTGTTAAAGATAAGCCAGGTTTGGAACCAGGGCTGGAACCAAGTGTGACTAACCGCTGGCCACTCATGCAAGGAACCCTTCTTCTCCTGCATGTGTCAGAGCACACGCCTCCCCTCACTCTCTGCCTGGGTCCAGTCCTGCTCCCCCTTCCCCCATCTGCCTCCCGGAAAATGCCTCCAGTGAGTATGAAGTTCAGCTGGAGCCACGACACCGCGACAAGTCCACAGTGTGTCATCGCACAGCCAGGGGCTGACCGGTGTATATATCCTCTCTGACTGCTGGTTCCTCTGGCTGACTTGACTTCCCCTTCCACGTGAAAACACGGGGTTCTACTCTACGCTCTGCAACTCAAGCTCACTGGGATGTATTATAAGTCAATGAATTCTGGACATCTGTTTCCCTATTTATAAGAAAAAGAAATTGGCAAATATGAGGCATGCCATCCTACCCAATTCTCCATAGCAGACATAATTAATCAGTCATGCCCCTGAGCTCCAACAGGAGCTCAGAATCCTTCTCAACCCAGGGCTCCAGGCAGCTGCCATCAACCAACTGCTATTGGCTTTTTTAATAGAAACTATTTACCATTCTGGAACTGTTTGCTTTCAGCTCTAGCAGTCTATTACTGTATTAAATGAATGCAACAGCAATATAGCATTAAGAACAGTGGGATAGACCAACTGATCCTTATATACATGTATATTCATCTTTTGGTATTTAACATTAGGTGAAAGCTTATGTAGCTTTTTAAAACCAGCACATGCCTTCATTTGAAGTAAAATATTTCTAAATTCAATGAAATCTGATGCTCTTTGGGCAGGTCTTGTCTTGATGTATTCCCTCAGTCTTTGCTTGTCTGAGAAGGTCTTTATTTCTCCTTCATATATGAAACTTAGTTTTGCAGGGGACAAGATTCTAGGCTGGGCATTATTCTGTTTCAGAAGAGTGAGAATGGGGCCCCAGTCTCTTCTGTATTGTAAGGTCTCAGTTGAGAAGTCTGCAGTTAGTCTGATGGGTTTTCCTTTGTAGGTTCTCCCTGCGTCTCTCACCTTACAGCTCATGGGAGGGCTTTTTCGTGTTTATTTTGGCCAATCTGATGACTATGTGTCGTGATGTCTTCCTGTTTGCAATGTATCTCCCAGGAGCCCTTTGAGCTTCTTGTACCTGGATATCTAGATTTCTAGCAAGGCCAGGGAAATTTTCCTCTGTTACATCCTCAAATAGTTTATCCAACCCTTGTGTATTTTTTTCTTCACCCTCAGGGATGCCTATAATTCTCATGTTAGGTCTCTTCACATAATCCCACATTTCCTGTAGGCTCTGCTTTTTTCTCTTATTTCTCTGCTGTATCTCTGACAGACTTGTTTAACTGAAAGATGTTATCTTCAATCTCTAAGATTCTTTCTTGTGTTTGATCTACCCTGTTCTTGAGGCTTTCCACTGTGTTTTATAATTGCTTGAATAAATTTTTCATTCCCAGAAGTTATGTTGGATTTTTCTTTAATATTTCAATTTCTTTAGTGAATTTTTCTTCCAAGTCCTGGATTTTTGTGTGTATGTGTGGTTTCTTTGTGTTGGGCATCCATTTTCTCTTGCATATCATTGAGTTTTCTTACAATCCATGTTTGAAATTCTTCTTACGTCATTTTAGTGTTCTGAATTCAGTTGATATCCATTGCTAGAAAGCCAGTGTTGCCCTTTGGGGGTGTGCTTTCCATTTGATTCTTCATGCTTCCAAAGTTCTTTCCTGATTTATTCCCATTTGCAGCAGCTGTTGCTTCTTACCTTTAGATTTTTGTTTAGATAGTGACACGCTCAGTTTAGTCTCTGAGCCAGTAGGTGGTGTTTGTGGGTGGGATTCAATCACACCCTGAATGATGAGTCAGTAATTTCAGTAAAAGGATGTGTACATTGACCACCCTCTCAGTAGGTGGTGCTTGCTGGGAGGAGCGAGCTGCAGTGTTGTTTTTGGGTCCTGTAACCAGCTCTCGTTCCTCTGGAGAGGCACTCTAGTGCCTCATTGGTGAGTGGGGCCCTGGGACTTCCAGCTGTGTCCTTATTCTCCACCTCAGCGGAGCAGATGGGGGAGTGAGGCTGGGTTGGGCGAGCCTGCCCTCAAACTCCACAAATGCTGTTAGCAGGGATCAAAGGTCTATTCTGTGCTTCTGGGCAAAGCTGCCAGAGAGGGGCTGAAATGGCCCCACTCATCCAAAAAGTCTGCGTGTGGAGGTGGGGCTGTCTGAGACCAGCAGTCTGGAGCAGGCCTCGCTCCTTTCCACCCTCCCCTATTCCGCATTTCCTCTTGGGCCCCTCCCAGCAGGCAAGACCTAAAGCCAGTGGAGCTTTCCTGACTGTGATGCAAGCCAGGAGGTTCCCTGCCCAGGATCACAGCCTGAGCTGGGAGCATGGCCCTCCCATGGGGGGAGGTTGCCCCTTGAGCACACTGATCTGCCCCTGAAGGCACAGACACCTCAGTAGACTAGCTCATAAATATCCCTTCTGTGCCCCAGGCGATGTGATTGAGACCTGGGTATAAGGCATCTGGCCTGCAGGTCTGTCCCCTGGGCCCAGAGATCAATCCCTGACTCTACCAGGGAGAAGAGTATTGGTCTCAAGTCACCCATGGGGTGCCCAAGCTGCATGAATGTCTCTCTGCCTTGGGTTTTGCCCCACTCTGCTGGAGTCACCAGGCGAGCAGCACCTGGGAGGGCCAGTGGATAGGGAGTTCACAGTCCAAGTACCCCTCGGTCTACTGCAGGGCCCCAAAAGGAAATGTTCCATTCCCCGTGGATGCCTCTGGGTGGTGGCTAAATTGTCTCTCTCAGTAGCCACAGGTAGGGGAGGGGAAGGAGAGAATGAAGCAATATGGTGCCTGCTGGTGGGCTCAGGTCTGTGGGGTGGGATGTGTTCTGAGGGAGCTGGGAGCCCGGTGCCCTGTCCACAAGAGGCCACCGGCTCGCTGGTGGCAGCCGTCTCTCGGCTGGTGTTGGCAGGTCTCTCCAGCGGCTCAGGAGCCCACCAGCAGTCCGAGATGCAATGGAGGGGAAATTTAACTGCTCTACCTCCCCTTGTTGCTGGTCTCCAAGCCTCTCGGAATTTAGACCCTGCCGATGTCTTTCTCTTTCCAGTTCTGCTCCACAACTTCCGGTAAAGTGTCCTGTAGTTTCAGGTTCCCTTCCTTCCGACCCTCATCCAATCTATGTTTGTCTGCCTGTTTGTTTTTTCACTTTCATCTAAAATCTATCTTTCTTGCAGAGACACTTGGCTGGCATTTTTTTCTCGTCCGCCATCTTCCATACCAGCTTCCCCACTGTGTGTTTTTTATAATCCTCCCCCTTAACTACCTGACCCTTTGCGTTGTTTCCAAGAAATGATGGAATTGAACTCCTGGCCTCAAACAATCATCCGGCCTTGGCCTCCCAAAGTGCTGTGATTATAGGCGAGAGCCACCATGCCCAGCCTGAAATGATGGATTTTCTACACACCATAGGCGTTGAGATTCTGAAGGCCCCAGGGCAGACTTCCCAATGCCAAGATTCACTGTCCCCTCAAACCCGCCCCCAGTGCATGTAGCCCTAGTGAGATACACCATGACCTGCCCCCGGGGCACATGGCCCCTCCTTTAAAAGCCCAGGATATGCCTTTGTTGGGGAGATGGATTTGAGGCAGCTTCTCCCATCCTCCCGACAAGACATCTGTCTAATTAAAAATTCCTTTCTTCCTTGGTAGTCCTCGCTGTCTCAATCATTGGATTTTTGTGGGACAAGCAACTGGACCTAGACTGAATCTCCCTTGCGGTTTCGACAACAGGCTGAGGATCTCAGGACCTTAGAAAAATAGTGCCCTTGTGCTTCAGGCATGTCACGGTCTTTGTCAGTTTACACATATTTCACTTTACAGGACTGTAAGTTCCTCGAGGGAAGAGATCCTGCTTTACTCATCTCTCAATCCCTAGAGCCTGGGACATCAGCCAGGCAAGTGTGGATTAATGGTTTTTGAGTGAATCTTCCCATGCCTGGGCCTTCGAGAACCAGACTTGAAAATGTGTGGGGTTTTTAGAAGGCAGCCTGCCCTCTGAAAAACATACCCATCACGCTTAGACAGTGAAAAGATCCCAAAAATCCTTTCTTTCTTGGAACACTGTTCCTGGAAAAGTGAGCCAGAATATTTCTTCCAGGCTTGACTACAGTTTCTATTAGGCTGATCCAATTTGCAGTCTCCCCAGTGGCCATTCAGTGTCCAGAGGCAAGGAAGGGCACTTCTTTGAACACTCCATATCAGATGCTGGGACCATCCCAATCTTTGGCCTTTGAGAAAAACACATAAACTTGAAATGGCAAAACCCCCAAGAAAGTTCATCAGAACATCTGGGCACCTTATCAGGGATTTATCGAGCTTTCCAGAGTTGATCCTAGCCCTGTTTTAATGAAAATCGCCTGTCGATGAACAATTTATGCCAAGGATTTTCCTTTTTTTCTCCTCTTTCTCCTTCTCCTTCTTCTCTACCTCCTTCCCTGGTTTTTATTGCTGCAAAAGTTAATTCTGAAATAGTGAACAAGCCTCATATTTCCAGGCCTGCTATATGTACTGTTATTATCAAACATTTGTGCTTAGGTTAACCACTCTATGTCAACATAAAATAAGTGTAGTGGACATCCATCATCACAGCTTGAACTGGGAATTACATGAGGTTGAATTACCCTCTACTTTTGCAACTGGGTCCTTGGCCAAGACAACATAACCTTTCAGTCTTAATTTGTATAAGTAAGATAGATCTTCATATGTTTTACTGATTTTTAAACTGGTAATTTTATACCAGTCACATATTTCAATTAACTAATTGTTATTCCTCTGTAATTGTGCCTTGAGATGACTTAACCCTAGAAGTTGCAATTATAAAATTAAAATAAATATATTCCAACAGAGTACTGCCCATCATACAAATCAACAACCTTTGTTCATAGCCTTGGGGAAAAATAATGCTCTTTGAGCAATCAAAATGCCATTACCATAACATTACCATACATTCTTTTATTTCCCTGCTCTGCCCTGACTCAGTTAGTATGTTTTGTTTTGTGATTCCTTGATTTACATGAATAAATTAGTTTACAATGGCAGTCAACGAGACAAAGAAAGGGGGTGTAGTTGTAGGCTCTTAGTAAAGAACAACCTCAGGATCAAAAATTCTTGCAAAATTCTCAAGAGTCTAAAGATGGAAATTCAAGAGCCCTAGTGGTCTGGAAGACAGAAGAGATGCCAGAGCCTGGAAAGAGAAGTCAAAATCCAAGGACCTGAAAAGCCAATGTGTAGTGTTAAACCAATTTTATGGGAGGTCATTAGTTTGGACCAAACTCTGCACTGGGCTCCAACAGACCAAAACAAATGACAGTGGAGTCACTTGTGCTAAGTGCCACACCATCAAACTGAACTTTGAAATGGGTCAGTTCCCCAGCCCCAGAGAAATAAGAGATTTCAGTCAACCTGAGTCTGCACCATAAGGAAGTCCCCTCTGTTTCTAACCCTATAAGGAAGGAACCTTGAAACACCCAATCCACTTCTTGTCCCGTTTCTGCTTTCTTCAGCCGTTTTCTGACTACAAACCTCTGCTCAGCTCAGCTCACCGGAGCACTCACTCTATTTAATGGAATGAAGTGTTGCTTTATCCTAGCATTGCAAATAATGCCAATTAGATCTTCAAACTAAATTTGTGGTAATTTTGTCTTTTGATAATGAAGTTGGGAGGAGGGAGGGAGGAAAGGAAAAGCACAGAGGATTTTTAGTGCAGTGAAACTACTCTGTATGATGCTATAATGGTGGACACATGTCCTTGTATATTTGTTCAAACCCATAGAATGTACAACTCCAAGGGCGAACCCCAGTGTAAACCATGGGCTCTGGGTGACAAGGATTTGTCCATATAGATTCCTGGACTGTAAGTAATGTCCCTCTCTGGTGGGGGATGTTGATAGTGTGGGGTCGAGGGGGCTTATGGGAAATCTCTGTACTTTTTTTCAAGGTGCGAACCTAAAACTGCTCTAAAAAATAAAGTCTATTAAAAAAATTAATAATACTCCTGACAGAATAAGCCAAAAACATGCCAAAAATAAAAAGAAGAATTGGTACAAGTTTATATAGGAGATATAACATTTCATGTACAGTAGGGAAATTCTGTTCAGCAATATAAAAGTGTAATTTATTTTCTACTTCATGTATTCATTCAATAATAATAAGTGCAAAAAAAGCCAACTGGTTAATTAAATATAAAAATGTCCATTGAACTGAAAATTCCATAGAATTTAAAAGATAAGATGAGGAGTGGAAGTCAGTAGACAACTAAATCTTATAAAGACCTTCAGGGTGATAAAAAATATCCACTAAAGAAAAATAGTGAAGTTCATTCAAGTAGATAATGGACTCAGAGTTCAAGGACGCAGGTACAGATTGACAGATATACAAAGGTATATTTAATTTTTGCTTTAAATTGTATTCAAAATATTATGAAGTATAGTTTTAATATTTTGAAGAAATATTAAAAAGCATAGGGCATGGGATTTTTCATTCCTGATGTCTGACTGAGTACTGCTCACACTTGCTTTAGAGAAAGACTCGGTGTGCTGCTCAGCTACAACCACAGGACCAGACCAGATTTCCCTCATTTGAAAGTTGAGCACTTGATGTCCTCATGGGGTGACAAAACACACCAGCAGGTCCTGGAGAGAGCCTGGGTGCCCCTAAATTCTCAAGCTCAGCAGCCCTGGTCCCCCACAGCCTCCAGTGAGCAGAGGAACTACACTCGGGGTAGTTACGGGCCAGAACATACAATGGGGTTCATGTTTCCACAGCGATGGATTTAAAGTTTCATTGTCCACACACGACAGAACAGCATTGGATCTTCCATTTGGAGATAACTTGTCTTAGAAATAAGGCATTTGAATCAGATTAGAACATCTAAACCAGGGGCTTTCTACTAGCCTCCTATTTACCAGCTTTAGGACATCATTCTCCACAACGCACAAGCTGCCATATGTGTTCGGTCGTTCACCTTGAAGTCTGTGCTATTTCTCTCCACCAGATCCCAAGACCCTAAGGTCAGGGTCTGGTCACGACACTGGCCACATACTTCTTACTCAGCCCTGAAGAACCATATCATGTAGTACAGCATGGCTGGGATGAGGCACTTAAAGGACTGTTTCTCCTTTGAGTCCCAGGAGAGGGGAGGGCATTCCCAGTTAGCTGAATGAAGCACAGAGGCTCAGTTGGAGGCTGCATTATTCCTGAGGTTTGCCAAAAGAGAATGGAATTTCCACTACACGCCTCTGGAGGGAAAACTACAGGAGGAGTCTTTCAGCTTCTCTCCATCTCCCACTCCCTTCTCCCCAGAGAATGGGGACACTCGTTTAATTGGCTGATTTGGGAGAAGGAAATAAGTGCAAGTGAACCTCTGCCTCTCCCGGGCTGTCCGTCTGCAGACGGGGTCAGTGGGTCCTTCTCTGCTCTCTCCATGGGGGCAAGGGGAGAAGGGCAGGGGTTAGAACTGTACCCTCCCAAGGACCAGATTCAGCTTATTGAAAACCCAGTGGAGCTACAGACGAATAGAAACATGTCCACCAAATACGATGCATCAACCGATGGATCCATGATTCAAAAGAAGGATCATTAAAAGACACCGATGAGGCTATTGGAAATGTGAGCTGCAACTGGATTTGGAATGAGAGCAGGGAATCACTGTTAACATTGTTGACACGTGATAATGGATCCATATCTTTATATTTATGAGTCCTTATCTTTGAGAGACATAATCTGAAACCTTTACAAATGAGATTATGTGAGACCTGAAATTTGCTTCAAAATGGCACTGGGCACGGAGGAGCAGGTGGGGTGAGACTGAAACAAGATTGGCCATGCATGGATAATAGTTGAAGCTGGCTGACGGAAACCTGAGGGTTTTCTTTTGCATGTGCTTAGAATTTTCCATAATAAATGTTTTGTTTTGTTTTGTTTTTTAAAAAAAAAAAAGGCCCAAAGCTCTGGCCGAGTTTCATGGGCACGTCCCGGGGAAGGAATCCAACCTTGCTGTCCACAGGGCCTATCAAGCTGGGCACGGCTGACGGAGGGAGGGCTGGTGGCAGGTGTGGGCAAGAACTGTGCTGAGAAGGGACTCAGAGAGTGGGAGTGGACCCAACCCTGTTAATGAAACTTGACTACTCTCCCCAAAACGCCAAGTTCAGTCTTGGACTCAGATGGAAAACATGAACGGCATCCTTTGCAATGACCCCAGCTTTGAGGTCCCTGTCATTTCATTGCAGGACTAGGTTCCCACACCCTGACTTAATTTGAAACATTCACACACTTCTCTTCCCCATTACGAAGCAGTGGGGAGATGAAGGTCTGAGAAGCGGCGTGGCTCTGTGATTGCATGGCGGCGTTCCTGCCCTGGAATGCGGCGTCCTGACACGTGGGAGGCTAGAAGCAGATGTGGCCGAGCGGAGCTTAGGACTTTGCCCAGGAGTGGGGAGATGACTGGGATATTTACTTTGAAAAGTAGCCTCTGTAGATGGGAAATGATTAATTCATCATGAGGAATTTTATATTCTGCAGGGCGATACCCTCTGGAAAGAAAGGCCTCTTTGAGAAAGCCAAATTGAGACCGTCTCCCTTGGTGTCCCGGCACATCAAAGTGCCTTCTCTCCCACAGTCACTTGACTGTGTGCCTCGGAGATGGGGCGGCGAGGAGGCGGGGGCAGAGCAGGGGTAAGGCCATTCCACCTGCTTTGAAAAGGTCGCGAACCATCCAAGGACGTTATCAAGAAGAAAGTGAAAAGACAACCTACAGAATGGGAAAAAATACTTGGAAATCATATATCTGTAAAGGTTTAATATCCAGAAGATATAAAGAACGCCTACAACTCAACAACAAAAAGACAGATAAACTAATTTTTAAATGGGCAAAAAACCTGAAATAGACATTTCTCTAAAGAAGATATACTCAATACAAATGGCCAATAAGCACATGAAAAAAATGCTCGACACCATTCGTGGCTAAGGAAATGCAGATCAAACCACAAGGAGACGTCACTTCACACCCACTAAGATGGCTGTAATAAAAATTTAAAAATAAAACATGGAAAATAACTGTTGGCGAGGATGTAGAGAAATTAGAACTCTCATACTTTGCTGGTGGGAGTGTAAAATGGTGCAGCTGCTATGGAAAACAGATGGGTGGCTTCAGTCTTAGGAATATATATACCCAAAGGAATTAAAAGCAGGGACTTGAACAGATATTTTTACGCCAAAGTTGATAGCAGCATTATTCACAATAGCCAAAAGGTGGAAATAACTTGAGTATCCATCAACAGATAAATGGGTAAACAAAATATGGTACATGTGTATGATGAAATACTATTCAGCCACAAAAAGGAATGAATTCTGATACTTGCTACGGCGTGGATGAGCCTTGAAAACATTATGCTGAGGGAAACAAGCCAGACAGAAAGGGCAAATATCGTTCGGTTCCACTTACATGAAATATCTAGAATAGACGAATTCACAGGGGCAGAGAGTGGATTAGAGGTTTGGGGTTGAGGGGATGGAGGGATTTAGGAAAAGTGGGAATGTGAAATTATTGTTTAATAACCACCAGGCACAGTTCGTCTTTGAGATGATGCAAAAGATTTGGAAACAGGGCGACAGTTGCACAACGCTGGAAGTGCAATTAATCCACTGACCTAAACATTTAAAAACTGTTAAAGTGGCATACATATGTTACACACATTTTACCACGATTTTTAAAAAGTGATAATGTAACATACCAAAAACCATTGAATTGTGCACTTTATATGGGTGAGTTGTAAAGTCTATGAATCGTATCTCGATAAAGCTAAAAAACAGAAAAAGATTACACACGCGCGCGCATACACTGCAACCACAAAAAAAAGCTGTGCGTCATCGCCCAGGTCCACACCGCTGTCCACCAAAGATGTGGCTACCGGAGCCCATGAAGCTGCGCCATTCGCTCGTCCTTGAGCAGCAGCACAGCAGCGACGAGCAGACGCCTCCCCAGGAGGGGCCTCGGGCCTCTCTCGAGCGCTGCAGCCCAGGTGGGGAGAAGCCAGAGCCCCCGGACGAGCCTGCGTGTCACCCCCGCCCCGGCCCGCGCCCCAGCCCGCCCGAGCGCTCCCAGCCTGGCGCTGTCCGGGCCTCCTTCCTCCGGGAAACGCCGCCTGCCTCCTCTCCGCTGCGCAGCTCCTGCTTGGCGTCCGGGAGCCCTTTCCGGGCCCCAGGCCCAGTGAGTCAGCCTCCTCTGCGCCGCCTTCGCACCGAGCTCACGTGTCCTCGCCTCTCTGAGCTGCGAAGCACCGGAGGACGGAGGCAGCGCTCCCATCTCTGCGTCCCCAGGGCTACCACGTACTAAGCTCTCACGTGTTTGTTGAGTGAATGAGTGAGCGAATGGCAGGGCCAGGGCACTGGTCAACCAAGGGGACAACACTCACATCGAGGGGCGCAGGGAGCGGCTGCATCCGCAGAGAACACGAGTAGGGGGACATCTTGGAGCAGCCCAAGTGACCTCTAGAGATGCCGCTCAGGGTGTGGCTGCCCCGACTTTCGCACTCAAATGGTCCCTCGTCCAAGGCCCATGGACTGTCACTGGATGGCCTCAGCCATGCCCGTTCCTGCTCCTTCTTCGGAGACTCGATTCTGTGCTCCGAGGGTCTCCAGAGAAGGCCCTTCCTCACTCGGTGCACGCGCGCGATGGGGGCGGGGGTGCGCGGGAGGGACCAACTTCCAATTCCGTTTCCTCCATCGTCACACCGGCCTCGTCAACTTGCCTCACTCGGGGTTTCAGTCGAAACCACAAAAAAACTATATTTTCTAATTTTCCATTCTCTGAATATTACATTTGTATGTGGAAAGCAGCGTCGGTGGTTGTGTTCCTATTTTGCTGAAACGTCTAGAGGTCATTTTAACAGTATGTAAAGTAGGAATCAAAGAGCCCCAGACCCAATCAGAGCCGCTTAACAATCGCGGATTGTCAGCGCTCATTCCTGCCATGCATTTACATTCAAACCTGAAATTTTCCACTGAGGTTTCCAAATGCATCTCAGCGTCTTTGGCTAACTCCAATTCGTGCCCCTCCGTGCTAATATGGAAACTACAATCAACTGAACATTTATTGTTTTCTTTTTAGTAAATGAGTATGTGTTGGAGACTTTTTTACTACATAATAAAACCAATATAAAGTGAATTTGCTCCAGTGCTTCCTCACTCTTTAAAACCACCCTGCCTCCTCCTGCCCGCGCTGCTCTTTGCTTGGCGTCCTGCCCTGCCCTTAACCAGGTTAGGGTCTGGGGACGGGCCGGCCGCAGCCTCCAGCCTCAAAGCCTCGGTCGAGCTGGGTGTCCTGCTGTCTGCCCACTCGAGCTGCGTGGGACCGACGGAGGCCAGATCGGTTTGCACCCCCAAGGGGGCTTGGCCACTGTGGATATTGCTTTTATAGACTCTGGTTGTTTCTGACTCTATGTTTTTTATTACATTCCTTTGCAATTCTAGCAGCTGTTTTTGTCAAGAGTCTTAATAAAGTTTGAACTGCTAAATGAACTTTATGGAAATTGGTCGCAGAAGCAGTCTATGCGGCACCTTTTAGAAAACCAGAGGCTACAGTGCCCCTGGGCTCGCTTTCACAGGAACGGCAGTGACAGAATGAACCCAACGGCGAGGGTGAGGGGCGATGGTTTGGCAACCAATGTCTAACTGGATTTCTAGACCAGATTTCTGAGAGACTACCATCAACACACAATTAGTTTATTTAGCTCTATTTACTACAATTTATTAGCAACATTTGGCTACGTGGCCCAAATTATGAGGCTGCTTTAAAGATCTTTGAAGAGAGTCAACTCAAGTTTGTTGTTTTGTTTTGCTTTGTTTTTATTTCATGTGGCTTTTCAATTTTATAAACCTAAGACTCAGAAGAATTAAACTTAGAAACTTAGTGGAGTTCTTTGGTCTATGAAACAAAAGTAAAGTGTCTGAGATATTCTTAGCTTATTTCTCCTATTTAATTGTACTAAAATATTGCTCAGTTTTGTTAAGCATATTAATTTGGCCATGAAGTCAGCTTGATCTGACAATATCTCTGTGAGCCAGTAAAGAGCTCTGAACTTGTCCTAGACCTGCCTCGAGTATAATGGTTCACCCACCACCTCACATACCAGTGTTATGGGAGAATAATTCACCAACAGACCAAAACTAACCATTCATCAGTTTGGGGTGTGACTTCATACCTTTCCATGAATAAAACAGACTCTAAAAGCAATAAAACAAGCTGTTTCACAGCCTTAGCCAAGAAGCCAAATACCCACCATCCCAAGTTCCTCTACCATAATGGGTCCTTTATGCAACATCTCTTTGAAATTGATTTTGCCACCAAGACTGAGAAGTTTAAAAACAGAGTAAGTTATTAGTAACACTGCAGCTAGTCGAAATAAAATATTTGTATATAGATGATTCAGTGAGTCGCCTCTGACTTGTGAAGTGTAAAATGAAGTGGTCAGGGTAGATGGTCTCCAAAAATCCTCACACCTCTGACACCGGAACTTTCTGGGACGTGACGAGAATTCTAAGATGACACGAGAGATGGGCAGTTCATGCTGAGGTGCTTCTGGGTCAAGCACCCAAGCAAACTGAAGTTTTGAAATTCACAGGGCCTGCGGTTCCAGGGTCAGCAAACACACGGCTTCCTCCCCAGACTGTTGCGAACTGCGTCTGATTTTAGTTTGCTTTTGTCCATCAGAATTCATTCCAGCACAAAGGAGAGGGAAACATAATCATGGTAAGGACTTTACATCCTTTGCGACGGTGTCATCGTGAAACCCTCACTTGCCAGGATTTACAGCTCCGTTCTTAGTTACCAGCGACAGTCGATGCACACTTCTTTATCTTGCTATGTAAAAAAAAAAAAGAGGTTCAATTCCAGTCGCTCACTTATGTGCAGATAAACCTGTGCTTCAAACAGCAACTGAGTCTGCCGAATCTTAACCCGCCCTGTCTCCCTGTCCGCACCGCAAAAGCACACATTTCCCCTAACGAACAGTGGAGGGTGCTGTTGTACTTGGTGTGTTTCCACATACCAGCCGCTCACATTTTTTCTTTCTAAGGGAAAAGGGCTCGTTCCCATAGTAATATGAACATGATGTATGATAATGAAAACAATAACTGCATGAACATATTTTCCCCAGAAGTTGGATTCTTTTTCAGAGCGAGAATGTAGAGCTCTTAGCTCTAAGATACTAACATAAATGAATGGCCTTCAGAGAAGTGTGGAAGGTATTGAAAAATACTTTCAAGATGAACATGGGCTTCCCGGACCTTGTAATTCGATGATTTTGACTACTGTGTATTGAGAGTTTCATTACATGTCATCGTTCAGCAGTTTAAAGATAACACAACAGCAATAAAATACAGCGAACAGCGAGATTAACATCTGGCCGCAATCAGCCCAGTGTCATAAAACAGCCTCCCTGACCGCGTCTCGCAGGCCATGAGCCTGGCAAGCGGCAATGACAGAAAGACACACTTTCAAACTGCGTCGTGACAGCTGGGTGTTATTTTCGGCTACAACACTCAGGACCTGTGCTAGGCACTCCTTCCCTCCCCAGTCCTGAGCTCCAACAGCTCGATGTCATCTTCGCCTCTTCCTTTCCCGCAGCGAACTTCTACTTCCACGTGACGGTACCGTTTTTGTAGCTCCTCGCTAATCGGATACTGCTCCGTACCACACAGGCGACTTAATCAGTCAATTTACGAAGCACAAGCGTGATTACGGCATGCTCAGAGGACTCCAGAACGGCAAGTAAGGAAATCTGGCTTTAGTTTAAGCACACGCTCATGAACCCCTAGGAGGGTTGCCAGATAAAATGCAGGACGTGCCATTAAATTTGAATTTCAGATAAACAACACTTTTTTTAGTATAAGTATGTCCCATGCGATATTTGGGATATATCTGTGCTAAAAAATTGTTCGTTCTCTATCTGAAATTCAAGTTTAACTGTGCTTCGGGTAATTTTATTTGCTGAATCTGGCAATCCTAACCCCTATGCACCAGGGACACCTAAACTGAGAATGACTATACTATGTAGTCTCTACAGAACTTCACATTTAAAATCCTATTTGCCTATATTACATGAAAATATAAAGAAAACCTATGAATTACGTATATTTTTAAATGTGCCACATTACAGCTTTTGGAGAAGATAGGAAAAATAATTTCTTTTTTCTCCTAACCTAGACAGTTACCAAAAGCCAGATGAAGATAATTTGGCTGACTTAATGTTGTTTGATGGAAAACTCAGGGAGTAAGGTTTTCGTGAAGCCCAGCTGACAGCTAACAACAAGATTCAGCCCGAGTCACACCAAACAAGAGTCAAAGACTTAGGTGCCCTTCTGCCAAACCCAGGTAGAAACCTGGGGTCAGAACAACCAGCCCACCCCAATGCAATCCCTCACGTGGCATCTGTTACGCAGTAACTTGCTTCCATCTTGTTCACCTGAGCAGAATAACCAGCCCTAGCTGCTTCCTGGTTTTTTTCCCAGGAGCAACCAAGCAGGTGGCGTGGAATGCTTGGCAAACAGGGTTTCCTACACCGGAGACAGATAATACGCCAGACTGTCCCTGGCAGCCAAGTAAGTTAGGCGTTTAGTGATGCCCCATAAGACTTTCAGACAATGAGAAGCAAACAAAAGGCAAGCTGAAATATATGACACTCCCTAAGCTGCTGGTTGTCGCTGCCTGTCGTTCCCCTCAGGAGCCCAACTTAATTGCATGCGGAGCAAAGGGAGCCCTTGTACGCTGTTGGCGGAAATGTGAATTGGTGCAGCCATTGTGGAAAACAGTGTGGAGCTTCCTCAAAAGCTAGAAATAGAACTACCACATGATCCAACAACCCACCTCCAGGTCCGTATCCAAGCACATCACGTCAGTGTGCTGACTGCCGCACCCCCAGGTTCCCTGCGCAGCACTGCGCACGACAGCCAAGACACGGAAGCAACCTAAGTGCCCCTCAACATATGCGCGGATAAAGCAATTGTGGTATGTGTACACAATGGAATATTATTCAGCCTTAAAAAAGAAGGAAATCTTGTCATTTGTGACAACATGGATGAACCTGCAGGACATTATACTAAGTAAAATAAGCCAGACACAGAGAGAAAAATACCACGTGATCACATTTACATGTGGAATCTAACCCAGCTGAACTCATAGCAGTAGAGAGTAAAATGGTGGTTACCAGGGACGGGATGTGGAGCAGGGGGAGGGGAACTGGGGAGATGTTGGTCCAAAGGGTGCAAAATTTGAGTTAGACAGGAGGAATAAGTTTCTGTGCTCTGTTGCATAGCACGATGATTATAGTTAATAATAATGTATTATATAGGTCAAAATTGCAAAGAGTAAATTTCATGTATTCTCACCACAGAAAATAAGTATGTGGGATGATGGATCTATTAATTGACTTACGTTATATACCTATATCGTATCATCCCGTTTAAAATATACGAATATAGGCCGGGCGTGGTGGCGCACACCTGTAATCCTAGCTCTCTGGGAGGCCGAGGCAGGCAGATTGTTTGAGCTCAGGAGTTCGAGACCAGCCTGAGCAAGAGCGAGACCCCGTCTTTACCAAAAATAGAAAGAAATTAATTGGACAGCTAAAAATATATAGAAAAAATTAGCCAGGCATGGTGGCGCATGCCTGTAGTCCCAGCTACTGGGGAGGCTGAGGCAGAAGGATTGCTTGAGCCCGGGAGTTTGAGGTTGCTGTGAGCTAGGCTGACGCCATGGCACTCACTCTAGCCAGGGCAACAAAGTGAGACTCTGTCTCAAAAAAAAAAAATATATATATATATATGAATATATAAAAGTATAATTTATATATTATACTTTATATTATACCCAATTAAAAAATACAAAATTTAAAAAATAAATAAAAGGAAAGTCGCTTAAAATAAAAGAAAAATGAAATTCTAATCTAGATGCAAAAAATTTTTCTAATAAAAATGTATAGATTTTTCTTTTTAAAAAAATAAACCCAACTTAATACGAGAGTGGCCCAAGGACTGAGCCGAATAAAGCCCACGGCTGCTGCCATCAGCACCAGCACAAATGATCAAAAATGATTGTTGAATATCCCAAAACATCACCTGTCAACTGACTGCTAGTTAAGCAGAATTCAGTTTATTTTAGCTCACTGCAGGGAGAAAAACCATCACCTTAACAGAATCTCAGCAGAGCTCAGTGGAGCAAACTCAGAAGTGGAGCATCCTGACTTTGTGCTCCAGGCCCAGGCCATCTGAGGCAGGTCTTCCCCAGCGAGGAGGACAGGGACTGGGCACTCGGGGTTGGTACAGGTGAAACTGCTGTCTGGAAGTGAGTGTGGGTGAGTACCCTGTTCCTTTAATAAGCAAGCCATTTGCCCAGGTGAGAAGATGATTTTCTCCAATAAATTGATTGCAGCAATTTCCTGAAGCAAAGAGTGAAATTAATTTTTGATTTACGGCCTTATCTTCCATGGGCAGAGTGTCTCTGGAACAAACTCCGAAATCATGGTGGCATACGTGGTCTCCGTCATGCCTTCGTACAGCAACCTTTGGGTTCCATTGAGCCCTGATGGAGAATTACTCCTTAACGAGCCCCTACTGTATGCCATGCACTTTCTGCGTGTTTTCAGATATGACGGTAGGTATCGGTATCCCCCATTCATTGACAAAGGAACAAATCTAAAAGATAGTAAGTCATTTGCAAAACCTTTCTGGATCAATCATTTTCTGAAAAAAAAAAAAAAAAAGCAGAGAAGCAAGTCTTACCTGACACAAACAGAAACTGAGGCAAGTCTAAAGGTTTTGACCAAAGTCTGGAGCCCTCTGGAATGATTCTAGGGAATGTTGAAGGACATGAAGCTTGTTTCCCTCAACCTCTTTCTAGAATCTTTTCCTCCTTTCGATGCCCTTTCAAATTAAGGGAATCACAGTTCCCGCCCAAGAGAAGTTCCTTGAACCGTCTCACTCAGCGTCGACTCTCCCTACCTGTAAGCTGCATGCTACAGGCATCTTACGACCCAGGACCTCAGGCCCACCCTTGTGCTCAGAAGGTCGCCTTTCCCCCGTGTGGGCTTCATGTGAGGCATGAGAAACCATCACGTTGCTTTCCTAAGGAATTAAATGGTCTGAGCACTGTAGCAACTTTTCTCTCCCAGCATAATCCATCAAAAACACGGCCTAAATCATGATAACACCAAGTCCCAAATTTTCAAAGTAGGACATGAAATTATATCTCAGTGACTTCCTTTGACCCAAAAGAAAAATGCAAAGCTGGCCTTACTTGGTTTATCTTCATGTTAATCACGAAGGAGGAGTGTGTTTAAAACACCAGCAGATTAATGCCATTTTTCAACCTTTTCCTCACAATGTTAGGTGCCTCTTGAACTACAGTATTTGTTTAAATCATCAGCTCCAGTGACTTTACTCTCTATTTATTATGCTTTGGATAAAATAATATCATGGGAGTTCCTATTTTTTAAATTCCGTGCTACTATAAAATATACACTGGATCCATCACTATTTCACCAATCTGTTCATGACTTTGAAATCATAAATGGGTTAGCTTCAAACCTTCCCTTTCTGAGAAAAATAAGATAAACTCGTTTTCATTTACTTTGGAACATGCTGGTTTCTTTGATTTAAATACACGGCTCAGATTTATGTTTTCTTTTTAATAGAATTTTCTGTTTTTCTAATGCCTAGCCTGGACACTCCTCTTTGGAAAACAAAACTGTTTTTGGATAAATGCTGATATCGCCTATT
The DNA here is from genome assembly GCF_000956105.1 of Propithecus coquereli. Lineage (NCBI taxonomy): Eukaryota > Metazoa > Chordata > Mammalia > Primates > Indriidae > Propithecus > Propithecus coquereli. Next base: position 805,165 of record NW_012149219.1, read on the forward strand.
AAAAAGGGATATAATTCTTTATACACGAAAAGGAAGATTTTCCTTAGCTCTGAACAATAACAGCAGCAATGAAATCTAAGAAGTTTTAATAATATATTTCATCATGATGTTTTTATAAGAAAGATAACTTAATTTTTAACTGATCACAAATTAACTGTTGTCGTGTCGGGCCAAACACTGCCTAAAATAAATGCCATTCTTTCTTTTTTAAAAAGATTATATAGATTTTATCCATTGTAGTGGGAGTATATTTTACTTACGTAGCTAATATACTAATGTGAACACAGATATGATATAAATCTATAAATTATTAGCAACATTGAAGCTAGTTGAAATAAAACAGTTATATTTTGTTAAGCAAGATTGGCAAATATGTAACTGGAACAGCTGATATATGTACTATCTCTACCCTGTCCAACCTAGAAGATCTCTTTGTCACTAAACAGAGTCACAGATTTTGAAACTGTGACTAGTGTCATAAGCAGCAAGCTATCAAAAATGTGACCACTTAGAATAGCACTTCTCAACCTTTTATTCGTCATATCTCCCTAAGAAGTCTTTCTTAGGCCATTTTTCCTAATCAATCCTTCAAGAAATTCTACCACCAGGGATCCAGGGAGATAGTGTTTATGTTCTACATATATGTGTATCTGTGACTTATACATAAAAAGAGGACATTTTTTATCACCTCCCACATTAAGAGCCAATTCTTACTCCTTTGGGAGCAATATTACCTCTGCTGGTTTTGAGGATTTTAAAACATAGAGAAAGATAGCAGCCCCAAAATTCCCGCTTGGGAAGAGGTTTGTTCTACTTTCCTTGAATCAGAGCCAAAAAAAGAGAAAGAAAAAGGTCCTAAATCAGAATAAATCCAAAATCTTTTTCTGAGCTTGGGTGGGGAAAGAGAAATCTTCATTTCTAAGCTGATTTTTTCCCCCGAAAATATTCATTATTCTCTAACAACAGTGAATCTTTAACAGACTGAAAGAAAACGTTGACCTTTGCTACTCGGCCTGTATATGACCATAAACGCCACCTCACCCATTGTTCATTATCATTCACTCATTTACCCATTCGCTTATTTGCCCGACAAGTGCTATCTTAGCAGTTAAAGATGCAAAGATGAGTAACACTTAACTTGAATTCATTCATCCCACTAATGAGACCACAAATTTTAGAAGTAATAAAAAAGTAAATAAATCTACATATTCCAAAACACCTACAATGTCTAAAGAATGAAAGTGTGTTACGATTTATAGTAGAGAAAACAGGCATACAATGACTATGAATCACAGCCCAATTACACTGTGTGCGTAGACAATTTCCTCCCTTCTGAATGAGGAAACCAACAGCCTGACTTTGGCCATCCGCAAGTGTATTAACTAATCTGCCTTAAAACCAAGTTACCAGAGTTTAAATTACAATTTTCAAGTGCTCATAGAGAAAGGGCGAGGTGGTGTCCTGTGGTGGTAGTTTCTACTTTGAATTTAATTAAGTATTTTAACCATTTTATGTTAAAAATATTGGTTCCCAAACAGGGATAGGCACAGCTGCAGTTTTTCAAACCAGTTGCTTTTCCCATTTGATTTTGTCTCCAGCCAGCCTTAAACCTCAGGCACCACTTGCTTCAAAAGTTCACTTTAACGTCCATGATGCAGTGGGAGGACGCGCAGCTTTGGCAAGGCCGCGGTTCACGCAAAGGCGACTTCGCGCTAGCACACCATTTGTTTCTGAAATGCTGGCAAAATTGAGCGAGGCTTTAACTCCACAAGGGGCAACATTTTTCTTCAGGAAATTGTCAACACAGGTAAAACAGCTGTGTGCAAATTAAGAGAAATTAGCTATTGAGTCAAATTCCTGTAGTTTGGGGATGATTTTCATTGACAGAAACATAGTCTACAGTAATAAAAAGGAGCGTTTCCCAAATGAGATCCAGGGATGCTGATGATAGCGTGTCTGTGATCGATCGTCCGTCTGAGAACGAAGGGGACTCACCCCATCCCTATCTGGCTGCTCCGACTCTCGCTAACGAGGGAGTGGGGCTCTGGCAATTAAGTCGCGGGAGGGAAGTCACCGCAGATGGCAAATCACACACGCATGACCCCCCAAAAGGGAGCTGATGTCTGACGGTATCCCAGAGGTTGGCCTTGCCAAATTCACAAGAAAGTCTCCATCTTCTCTATGATTTAATAGCTGCAACGAGTATGAATTCCGTGAGAGACAGTTTCGAGGGCGCGAGTATTGTAAGGAGTGTGGGAAAAGGCAGTGGGAGAAGCCCCTGTCCACTAACTGAGAAAGGAATTCTTACCAGTAAGTCCAGATTTTAAACTTGGCTACTGCCTATGAAAAATAATGATAATAATAAATAATAATGAAGGCTTGCCTTGTGCCAAGAGATGAGATGTAGAAAGAAGACGAAGACTGCAGAGCAAGTTCAAGGCTGAGTTGCAGTGGAGGTGGCTACGCAGCCAGAGAGAGAAAGAAACGCAGTCAGAAGAATCAGAGCCTCTTTAGATTAAATTGTTTATTCAGATCAGCATTTCCCAAAGTACATTCCCTGGACCATAGGTTACTGTGTTTAGAAATACATATTTACCTCTCCTTTGGTGTTTAACAATGTCTGTTTCTAGATTAAATTCCCTAAGAAGTCCCACGGTGTGGGCTATTTTACTATTCATCACCGCAGACCACCCGTGGTGGGTGTCAGTTGCGCGGTAGAGCTAGATTGTACCAGTTCACGAGCGCCGGCTGCTCAGTGGTCAGGAACTTGCAAACAGGTTCTTAAAAACAGCAGTTGTTAAAAAATAAATTACATAAACTTACAGTTAAATTCTGTTAAAAATAAAGGTAATAAGGCCATCCAGTGAGTTTTTTATTTCAGTTATTGTACTTTTTCAGTCCTATCTTTCCATTTGTTTCAAGTGTGTCCACAATTACTTTTTGGAACATTTTAATAATAGTTTCTCTAGACTGGGTGCAGAGGCTCATGCCTGTAATCCCAGCACTCTGGGAGGCCGAGGTGGGAAGATTGCTTGAGGCCAGGAGTTTGAGACCAACCTGAACAAGAGCAAGACTGTCTCTACAAAAAAATAGAAAAATCAGATAGTTGTGGTTCCATGTGCCCATAGTCCCAGCTACTCGGGAGGCTGAGACAGGAGGATAACTTGAGCCCAGGAATTTGAGGTTGCAATGAGCTGTGATGACACCACTGCACTCTAGCCTGAGCAACAGAGCAAGACACTGTCTTAAAAAAAAAAAATTCTCTATAATTTTTGTCATGTAATTCCAAACTCTGTGTCATCTCATTAGTATCTGTTGATTGCTTTTTCCCATCTGAGTTAAAATTTCTCTAATTTTTCCTATGCCAAGTAATTTGAGGCTGTGTCCTGGACAGTTTGACTATTATGCTATGAGACTCTGGGTCTTGTTTAAATCCTACGGAAAATGTTGATATTTTTGTCTTAGGAGACAATCAAAACCTAGGTGGGTTCAGGCTTAAGTTCCAACTCACCATCTTTGGTCTGTGGTTTCAAGGCCTTGGCAGTACTATTTAGATCTGTCTGCTTCTGTGCTATGCGGTGACTATCTGGGACCTGGACGGTGGTCTCTCTGTTGTTGCAGTTCTCAAAGTCCTTTGTGCACTGATTAGAGTCAGATTCGTTTGTGTGTAGCGCAGGGGGAGCCCAGGCTTCCATAAACAACTTGGCGGGCTGCTTTCCCAAACCCCCTCTCTCCCTGTGCTCTCATGAGTACTCGCCAGTTCCCTGGGGCTCCCCTCTTTGATCCTCCATCTGGAAAGCTGGAGCTTTAGTTACCCCACTCTGCTGAGCCCTTCTGCAGCTGTGCCCACAGCCTGGGCCAAGCGTGAGAGAACTGCAGGAAAAAAGCGGTGGATCCCTGCCAGCTCAGGGCTACTTGCAGTTCTGGCTTCTTCTCCATCCACCTCTCACCACTTGCTGTCGGAGTCCTGCAACAGCTGCTCCCCGCCTCTGCCCTGGTGCCGCAGCGATGTTTGGGGGAGACGGGGAGCAACGAGCTTGCTCCGTCAGGAACGCCCTGCAGTGGCTGTCAACCGCTCCCCTTCCACCCTCCGAGAGAAGCCTCTCCCCTGTGTCTCTTCAGGAGAAATATCCCTGTTTTCTCTGATAATTCCTTGTAATTTATCATTTCCAGACTCCTCCTCATCTCATTCACTTGCCTCTGGATTTTCCCAAATTTATTATTATTTTTCTCAAAGTGTGGTTCTCATAATATGGAACTATTGCCTCCCTCCATCTGGACACCATAAATCTATTAATGCAGTTGAAAGTGTGTTAGCGTTTCGGTAATTGCATTTCATTATTGACCCAGATTAAACGTTTGGAAATCCCACGTCTTTTGCATATGAATAATGTCAGGTCTTCATCACATTAGTGCAATTGGTCATTTTCAGCCAAATGCAGGAATTTAGAATTGTTAATATCATGTTTTACCGTATTGGTTGTGGTTTGTCATTCTTGCCTATTGATATAATTTAGAATTTTGATACTATTATCTATTTTATAGATTATCCATCCTAGCTTTACGTAGCAAGAACAGAAGGAAGTTGTATCATGTTCCGAGGAGTCTGGCAAAGTGGAAAGACTTTCAGCGGGTAAAGTCCATCTCCGCATTCTGACTTTAGTCGCTAATGACCCCCCATGACGCATCCCATTAGCTTTGCCTGAACATATCTCATCCTCCATTATAGACAGAGGTCCAGTTCTTTCTCTTGGAGCTCCTCTGCCCCATGTTGAACAGGGGCCATGTCTAGATACCCATTTCTATCTGTTAAGTGTTCAAGTAGGTTCTGGAGACGGAGCAGATGGACACACTGCCATGGCTGGGAGCTCCGGCCCACCCACTCTGGAGGAGTTTCAATTTGAGAACAGCTGTAGGACAGTTTCCCCACACGAGACATGGAAAAGAGACATGCGTCAGTGCTGAGAGAAAAGAAAGAAAGAGAAGGGATAGAGGAATTATTGAAGGGAGAAAAAGAGAAGGGGACAGGCGAGAAGAGAAGGAGGCAAAACTGGGCCCAGAAAGGAGGAAGCTGTGGTCCAGCAGAGCCCAGCCCCGCTCCTCTCGCCTGTGCTCCTGGGGGGCCCACGTCTGCTACACTCGCCCCGACAGAGCTGAAATAACGACTCACAGACGTGCCCCATGATAAACATTACCTTATCGGGTAGAGATATCTTCAGAAAGAGCTCCAGGAATCCCACTGTCAGGGGTAGTGAGCCCGACAAAATGGCGCCCTTTCCAGAAAAACATCTGGGGTCTGGAGGAGAGAATTATGGATCAACAAACCAGGGCCCAGTAAAAGAGAAAAGTGAATCCTGGAAGACAATTTTCATGGAAAATTTCAAACATATACTAAAACAGAATAACATAATAAACATCCGTGTACCCAATATGCAGCTTCGATCATAATTAGCTGAGGCCCACGTCTCACCGAGGTTTCAACCCCACTGGGTGACTTTAAAGCAAATCCCAGACCTCTTTCCATTTCCTTCATGTAAATGCCAGTGGAAAGTAAAACTTGAAAAGAGGCAAAAGTAAAGCCATTGAAGAAAAATTCGAAGAGCCCAGTGGGGAGGAGACAAAGGTAGTCATCCCTAGGAATTATTTTAGGATTTTGGTAACATTTTACTTTTTAAAGAAGACATAAGATTGCATTACCACTTCTTTTTACTGAAGTAACACCACAGAAGGAATGAGACGGTTCATAGGGAAACAAGACTAATACTGGGGGAAAATCTACCCACCCCATATGGTTAAACATGAAAGAAACATATTTGAGCTGCACTGGTCCGTGGTGACAACACTTTTTAAAATATATGGGCTGTGACCATATTTTTAAAGTTTGTATTTATTTTGCTTCGTTCCATGAGATGTAAACTGGGATATTCAGTTATAAAACAGCATTTTATTGCTTCTGGGTAATTCCCCCAGAGAGGAAAATATAGTTTCTTTCCCTCCAAAAAAGTGATAAATGTTTAATGAAACATCTAGACCTTTCCCCCTTGAAGGTTAGACATGACTGTAGAATATTTTTATAAGCATCTGATATCTTCCACCTGAATTTAGCTGATGAATCAGAGCCCAGGTATGAACATGGAAAAAAGAGAAGCAATACTTGCGGCTCCCAAAACAGGATTTACTCTTTGGTGCTGGGAACTGCCCCCAAAATGAGAGTCCTGTCGTGAGGAAGGTTCACGGATCGACTCCGCAACGAAGCGCACTCAGAAGCTACAGATGAGAGTTCAGAATGGCAGGTGAGCTGCAATCGCTTGCTACTTAAAAGAAAAGGGAGGAATGTTTTCTCTTTCACACGCACGCACAGTGTGTAAAGGGTTTTCAGCATCGGGTGGCTTTTAACTCAACTAGTTCCAGGAAAGTATTAAGATTAAACAACCCAGAAACAAATGTATGAAATGTTACTTAGAATAAACGAAGATTTCCAAGCAAAAGAGGAAAAATCTCGGCAGGGCACGTTTAGGATTTCACCGATGCTTAAACCTTTCTCGGTAAAGTCTAGACCCACCCCCTGGTGTGGATGGCCCGTACCCGGCTGCACTCCCCCACTGTCCTGCCACACGCGTGGGAGGTGGCTGATAAAAACTGAGGTTATGAATACCCCTGTCGCAAACGGGCATGCTATACTCGAGGTGTGGCCTTCCTTCCCCCGTCTCCCGTTTTATTTCCTGTTATGGTGGTATTTGCTGCCTCGTTTTTATACCTCTGGTTTTCATTTAATAAAAGTCAAAAGTAGAAGACTGTAAATCTCTTTCTGTTCTCTGCGGCTCAGGGCAGCCGGTGCTCGGCCCCTACCTGACGACCTCTCTTGCCAAAGCCCGTACCCCAGGCCCCGGGGAGCACGGCCGGGCGGGGAGGCCGGGGAGGGAGATTTTTTGCCTAGGGCCTGTTAACCTGAGTACACTTCTCTTTCTTGGGTTTGTTTTCTCAGCTGGTGGCGTATGCTCTGCTCCAGGTCCACTAGGCCTAGTGGAAAACGGCTTCCTCCAAGATCTAACGGTCCATTTTAAAGAAGTGGTTTGGAGCTGAGAAGAAGAGAGCTCAGTTATGCAGCCCTGTGCCCAGCTTTCTCTGTTTTTCTTAGTACGTGGAAATCGGAGCTGTGTAAACAGTTCATGTTCCACATTCCACCTGCAGCAAAATCAGCCAAAGCAGACAAGGAAGCCTTTTCAGACCTCCTTCCACTTCGGTTGTTAGCGTCTCCCGCGCTCTCCGTGTGCACCCGTCACCCTTTGTTCTACCAGACACACGCGCTCACGCGTCCACGTCCCAAGGGAAAATATACTTTTTCCTGAAATATTCCATCCTTACAATGTCCTGTGACTCGGGGCCCCAGCTCTATGTGGCAGTGGGAGTCCTGGGGACCCACGAGCACTCAAAGGGGTGTTTTATTCCTCTTTTTCTCTCTAACCCAACGTTGGCCAAGCTGGCCTTCAGGAGCCCAGCTAACAGCTGTCAGCTGGGAGCCGAGGAGGACAGACTCCGGGCTGGCTTGCAGCAAGCTGAGACGCAGCCCACCTCCCTTCTGTAGGCGTCTTCCACGCGGCCTCTTTCCTTTTATCTCTGCTGGAAAATGGTCCTAGAGCTTCGCTGGGCAGAGAGCGTCCTGCCTGTCACATAGCACACGCTCAGCCAGGTCCCTTTCATTGCATAGATGGTCAGTATAGTACGAAGGAAATAAAACGAGTGATCAGAGATGACACGCACCACCTCTGCAGAGTCCCAGTGACAGAAGGGACAGAGGAACGAGTTCCACCTGCATTTCCCCGTCTCCAGCTGTGGCTCACACCTACCCCAGGCCAGAGCTGATGGCCTTCAGGGGTATCTAGTGATGAGGTCAAACTGCCCCATTAAGCAGCAGCCCTGGCTGCAGGCCAAGCCCAGAGGAAATGTGTGGGAGCCGGGGGCCCCCAGTCCCTACTCCGGGCGGCCTCGGTTCTGTGTTGCAGATGGGGGGGGAGCGTCACTGGCCTTCCAGCCTCGAGGTTCAGGGAAACGTCTCACGGAAAGAAATGCAGGAGAGAGGAGAGTAACAGGGAGGGAACGGGAAAGGAACGAGGCCGGGAGGGGGATGGGGGGATGAGGGCCCCCCGGGACGGCTGGGCGGGCCCTCCTCCTTGCCTCAACTCCAGCTGCTAATTTCCAGTTGTCAAGATTCATCTCCCAGCAAAGTAAAAGCCGGAGAGAACGTGTAATCTTCTTGAGAGAGACCCCACGGTATCTCCAGATGTTTTGGGTTACTCTGTGGGGAGAGAAAAAGGCCTAGGCTCAGAGAAGCAAATATGTTCATTCCCCGAAAGGAGGAAGGTCACCGAGTGGGAGCGGTTTCTGCGCCTTTGGAAGTATCGCATTTCGGCAGAAGGAGCCAGGAATAAGGTATCGTTTGTTAACTTTGCTAATCCATTAAGTAGACGTTGGACAACTGAGCTATTATTTGGAACCCTCTGCTATGTATCCTCTAACGAGGAAACAATGTCCCGCTGAGTTTAGGTGTGGTGTGTGCTAAGACGACATAAAACTTTCAGCAGCTTTACATGAAGCTGATTTTTATTTTAGGGAACAGCACACGCTGAATCGGCAGGAGAGAGAGAAACCGCGGCCTTCCACCCCCTCCTCGGGAAAAGCATTGCTAGTAAATTTCTAGATGGTGTACATGGTTTATGGAGATTTTTATCAAACCTACCCCCAGAATATACTGTTTGTACTGTGTGTGTGTGGGGGGGGGGGTTCTCTCTGAATGAAATATATCAGAATCGCGGAAAAGGAGTGTTTGCATCCCAGCTTCTCATGCTACTGACGCCTGGGGAGGGCGCGTGAACGGCCGCGCGTGCGAGTTCCCGCGCCGCAGAGCCAGGACTGAAGCGCGGATGCTGTTCCCCGCACGGCACAGACACGACCCGGCGCGGCGGTCCGGCCACTGCAGCGGCGGCTCTTCGTCTGCGTCTCCTCTGGCTTTGGCTTCAGAGCAGCAGCCTTTCTTTTCTCCAACGTCCCCGTGCAGTCTGAGCAGCGCCCAGGCGGTACGCGGTGGGGCAGGGCCCGCGTGGAGTCAGGAAGGCGCACGAGCCGCGGCGCCTGGCAGCCCGACCCCGCCGGAGCATCGCTCGGCACGACTTACAGGTGAGTCACGCGGCCACGACAGGCCGGCAGCGCCACCCGTCCTCGTTCCCGGGACACAGGGCGGGACGCGGCAGGTAAAGACAGGGTGGATTGAGAACACGCGCTAAAGGGCGCCCTTTCTTTGATTCCCAGTCCGCTGACAGTGCCCTGTTGACTAGGAGGCAGGAGGCTGCCAGGAGAGGCAAGCCCATGGACGGCGCGAATCGGAGCCGAAACCACAGCCAAGGAGCCGGGGCTGGCCCCAGAGCGCCCTGCTGCTGCCCACATAGGGCGCTGCCTGAGTCCAGGGTGCCCCCTGCTCCTCACTGGGGGACTCTGGTGGCAAGTGCTGTTCTGCCTGGCCACCGCAGTTCCCTCTTCTTCTGCCGACAGCACCTCCATGTCCCCGTGGGTGCTCACTCTACCCCAGGTTGAGGCCTTTCGAGGGTTGTTTGGACACCCATCTCCTGAGGGGGGCACAGGACACAGGTGGGACCTTCGGAGCAATCTACCTGCCCAGTCTCAGTGGCGGGCTCAGCGTTGGTTCCACCAGTCAAGTGGGGCCACGGAGACTCTAGATCTGGGGAAGTTTGTTGGAGGGAGATGGGGAGACGCTTCCTCTTTCTGCTGAAACTACCAGCCCAGAAGGTAACGAAAGGCCAGAGCTCTCAGGGGCCCACCCGAGAGCAAAGCCAGCAGGGACGAAAGCAGAGCTGAGGCATAGAAGGCAGAGGGAAGGGAAGAGACCAGCTCTGAATGACACCATCCCGGAAGCCCCTGGATTCATTTGTGTCCAGGGTCAAACCCAATGCTGTTCAGTACATTCCCTTTTTGCTTATGTCGATAGTGATCCTCCTGTCACTGGACAAAGTTAATGCACCAGTGTCTACACAGAGCTACGGGCAAGCACAGGAAGACTCTGAAGCATCTGCAAGTCCTGTCAACAAAGAACGACGTCAAGCCTAGTCCCGCTCCACCAAGTGCAGCCACCGCAGCCTTGCGCTCAGGAGACCCTTGCTTAGAGGCGAAGACACCCAACGGCCGTGGCCTCTGTTTTGTTTCCTGCTTTGCACGGGCTGTGGTGCAGGTGTACGTGGGGTCTGGCGGAAGGGCAGGGAGAGCCCGCCTAACTGAGCTGGGAGTAAAGACGGTTCTCCAGGAACCGTGCTGGATAGGGGAGGGAGGAAGGGGAAGCAGATGAGGGGGATGAAAAGCTCAGTTTTAGGAATGGGAAATTTCGAGCTGTCTGCAGAACATCTGAGCGGTGGAGTCCAGTCAGCACGTACAGACACAATTCTTAAGGTAGGGGTGGAAATGTAGGTTGGAGATAACAAATTTGGGGTAAGTGATGAGGTAGGCTGGAGGTGGTGAGGTCGGTGGGGGGAATAGGCACGGATGGGCGAGGCTGTCCAAAGGCAGGGATGAGAGAGAAAGACTCACGGACAGCCCCTGGGGGACAGTGCCGTTTAAAGGGCAGGACGGCGGAGGGGGAACAAGGAAGGAAAAAAAAGGGGATGGGCGAGAGGGAAAAGGAAACCAGTAGGAAATGTCATCAAAGCTAAGCAAGAGAGTGTTTCCAAAAATGAAAACCATTGGCAAAACCAAATGCCACGGAGAGTTCAAAAAGTGGAAAAGCTGGGAAATATCCCCTGGATTTGGTGACCTTCTGGAGAGCAGTTTCATTGGTGTGACAGAAGCACAAATCGCACCAGACACGCTGAGCTGTCCATCTCCTGAAATGCCCTTCCGCCTCTTTCCAAGCGTTCTGTGCGTCTCTCTCTCTCCCTCTTCCTTCCCTGTGCCCCGTTAGGTGTCTCTGTCACTCCTCCTCGTACATGCTCTATGGCAGCACTTAGTTAGCTCTTGCAGGGAAATGATTCTTTTTTTACATTTTTCTCTCTCACTAGACTATTAGCTCCTCCAGACTAGGGACTCTGGTGCTCATCTCTCTCTTTTAAGCTATTGAATTTGAGTATGACCTACATCTAGCAAAATGCATGCATTTAAGTATACAGCTCCACTGATTTGTACACATGTATCCACCTGTGTGACCCCACCTAGATCAAGAGGTACACATTTCTAGGACCTCAGCCCCCTACCCCATGACACTTCCCAGTCAACACTCTTCTGACCTCTATCACAATAGATTAGATTTGGCTGAGTTTGAACTTAATGGAATCATAGAGTCTGTACTCCTTGGCACTGTCTACTCTCGCTCAACTTTTTGTCACCCAGGCTGTTGCACATAATGGTAATCTGTTCCTTTCCATTGCTCTATATTGAATACATGTATCACAATTTATGTATCCATTCTTTTCTGTACCCAGACATTTGAATTGTTTCCAGAGTGTGGCTGTTAAGAACACAGCTGCTATGGACACTCTGGTCCATTTCCTTTAGCGAACATGGAACTCACATTTGGAGGGATGTACCCAGCAGCCCTGGTCTGCCCTTTGATCATTTTCTCAGCGCTCTCCCCTTACCGTATACACAGGGCCAATAGAGTCGATACCCAATAAGCACAATTGCTCCTGAAATCATAAGCCATTTTTCAACAAATCTCTTGGAGGAAGTTACATTTAATGGTACTTAATAAGCTCTTTGTGGCATCATCATCAAATGTTTTTGGTTCAATTCCCAAGTAAGGGTATCAAAATCTGCAGTGTAGGCCAAAAGGTCAATCAGCAGAAGATATAAGCCCCTGTTCCTAAAGAAGTCATAATATAAGCTCAAACTGGTTGAAAAATATATACACACCATTTCAATGAATAAAGCAAACAGCTTTGTAACGAATAAGACAGAATATGGAGAATTTGGTGTCAAGGAGGAGTCAGGAGGAAGATGTGCCGTTTTGCCAAGGGGAGAGATGGGACACACATTCCACTCTAAGCTGGAAGGAGGTCTGGGTCAATGTAACTTTCTGCACAAAAAATATGTTTGGGCAGGAACAGGGCCTCAGCGGGTGCCTCAACAAATGCCCCAGGAATGACCTCACCAATCAGGATACCAGCGGCGTCAGGCGGGGGAGCGTGAGCATCCGCTTCAGTCTGCCCTGGTTAGAAGTCAACACTACGGGAAGCCCAGGAGGCACGAGAAATCAGCCTTCATCTCGTGGAGAACTGCTGGGAAATGCCAGGGGGTGAGCCTGCTGCCGCGTCCTCTCTCCACCCGCCCCGCAATGGGCAGGATCTGACCACAAGCTTGGCCGGAGTTTGCATGAAAAGACGTGAACTCTTACCTGAGAGAAAGGATAAAAGGAACTGCAGAACAATGAGACTTCTGGTTTGGACGCAAGCCTTTTCCTTCATTCCTTCTCAATCCTTCTCCCAGGCCCCTGCCCAACGCCCTAAGGCAGGACTCAGACACGAGCTTGAAGCCGATAGGATTTCCTGGTGTTTTTCTGAGTCTCCTCTGTCCCCTTGGAAATCTTTCCAAGGAGGGGGAGATGACCCCCTGTGTGCCTAGCTTGAAATATCAACACAAAAGGAGTAGAGAAATAAGTTAGGCGAGGGGTGCTGGTGAGGGTGAATTCAAGACCATCAATCGTGTGTGGCTGGCAGAGTCGCTCGGATGAGAAATACAGGGCATGTTGGAAAAAGAACGAACACAAAGACAGAATAGGCTTTTTCGGGCTGGGCCTGCCCCAGAGGGAGCAAACTAACGTCTCCCTCACACCCACCTCCTCTCATTCAGTTGTCAGCTTAAACACAATGACACTCATTTGCTCTGTGGTCTCCCATTAATAACACATGAGGGTTTCAGTAGAAAACAGCCTGATTAAAAAAAAAAACTTTATGGGAAACAATGACGTTGTTTTCACCTGTGGTTCAAAAATCTACAGAGCTGGTACCATCAGGGCCGACAAGGGGAGTGAGCAGTCTCCTCACCCGCTCTGGGGACACCAGCCCCGCACTGCCTGCGCTCAGACAGCCAGAAACCCAGGCGGTGCTTCCCAGGAGGCACAGGAGCAGCTCCCGGGACGCCACGTACACCGGGTGCCGCTGGGAACGGAATGGGAATGAACTTCACTGCGATTGCATTTCCTTGTTAAAACGTTGGCCAAGTGTCCTGAAATATCCAGGATACAGCTGAATTTGAAATTGGTTATTTTATCGTCTTGGTAAATTTACCCAGAAATGTCAGGGTCACAACCCCTATGCCTCTGGGTTTTGAGTGTGTACATAGGCACAACGCAAGCGCACGAAGCAGAGCCTGCAGAAGCCGGGCGAACCAACGCTACGAAGGTGTCCTGAGGAATTAACCTTCTCCTAAGGAAAATGCAGTTTCCAGTAGCGTGAAAAATGGTCACCTCCTACCACCTCTTTCTTGTGCCATCTCTCTGGCCCCTAAGAGTAATCACACCACCGCCCCACTGGCACATCCAGCCCGGTGATCCAGGCCTTCCGTGGTCCACACTCGTGCCATGCTCTTCTCCCTGCTCTGTTTACATCCCATAGTGCATCGGTATAATCACTTTTTGCGTATATCCTCAGTTCTGTCGCTTCTTTCTGGCTTGGTCATGCTTCCTTAACAAAAACATAATCTCGGTGATGTGAGACTCTCAAGAAACATGTTTCTACTTCGCGGAGAAAATCCCAGCGCTCAGAAGAGAACCCGGCGCTCGCTCGCTCCGTCTGCGCATCTTCCTGCACCCGCGCACTCTGCCTTCCTCGCTTCGCTGCCGACGGACCGTCCGGCCTCCTGCTAGAGCCCAGTCCCCGACGCTGCGCATCGAAGCTTCTGGTCCACTCAAGGGCACGGCTCCCTTGTCTCCTGTGCCTCCCCATTTTTCCATTCAACTGGATCATTCCCGCCAGCACACCCTCACGCGACACTTTCACCGTAAGGGAAAAAGCTCCCATTTCTTTGCTCTCCCTGGCAGTGGAATTTCTTGAAAGAGTTGTCTATCATCACCTCCCACTTTCTTTCCTCCTATTCTCCTTTGTGCCCACTCCAGTTGGATTTGTCCTCCATCCCTCAGCTGGAACTGTTTTTTTTCAAGGTCACTATTAACCTTCCAGTTGGCAAGTTCAACGGTCTGTTCTCAGTCCTCATCTTACTGACTCGGCAGCAGCTTTGGACATGGCCAAGCGCTCCCTTTGTGGTTCACTTTCTCCACTTGGCTTTCAGGACACCACACTCTCCTTCCCGCCTGCTTCACTGACCCTTCCCTTCCCGTCTCCTTTGCTGGTTCCCCTCCACCCCCGGACCTCGACGCTGGAGGCCCCCAGAGCATGGCTTACTCCTCTTCCCCTCCCAGGGACTCTTCTACCCCTGGGGATCTCACCAGTCCTGTGGCTGTAAATGCGATCCCCATGCCAGGGACCCTCAGGTGTGCATCTATACCCCAGACCCCCCCAGACTCCAGTGAGCCACTCCACAGAGCCCGTGGATGTCTAGTAAGCACTTCAACTTCAATGTGTCTAAACCCGAACTCTTGATCTTCCTTCCCCAACCAGCAGCAGCCTTTCCCATCACTCGGTTGATGCTGATTTTGTTTTTTTGAGACAGGGTCTGGTTCTGTCACCCAGGCTGGAGTGCAATGATGTGATCACAGCTCACTGCAGCCTCAAACTCCTAGGCTCAAGAGATCCTCCTGCCTCAGCCTCCCAAATAGCTGAAACTATAGGTGTACATCACCATGCCTAGCTCATATTTTCTATTTTTGTAGAGATGGGATCTCCTTATATTGCCCAGTCTGGTCTCCATCTCCTCAAGCAATCCTTCTGCCTCCACCTCCCAACGCACTGCACTGGAATTACAGGTGTGAGCCACTGTGCCAGGCCTGATCCATCCTTACATCTTTCTTTCTCTCATACTCCTCATCCTACCAACTGGGAATTCTGTTGGTTCTACCTTTAAAATGTATCCGGGAGCAAACTCTCCTCACCACCTCCCCTGCTGCCGCCGGCTCCAACCCACTGTTATTCCTTGCCTAGATTCCTGCAATCACCTTCTAATTGATCTCCCCACTCCTACCCTGACCACGGTCTACTCTCAGCACAAGAGCCAAAGATACTCTCAGAAAACGCCCTGCAGATTGTTCCCTCTTCCGCTGGGCGCTCTCATACGGTGTCCTGTGGCATCTGAGCAAAAGCCAATCACCGCCCCCCCCACCCTGCTCCCATCCTTGCCTCTGACTCGACCTCCTGCCCTTCCTCTTTGACACTGCAGCCTGCCCCTGTCCTGACACGCCACTGCCCTCTCTCGGGTCTACTGCTCTCTCATCGCAGCCCCCTCGCCTTCCAACAGACCGTATGATCCCCTCGCCTGTACTGATTATCTGCCTCCTTTCACAGCCCGGGGACTCCACAGGGGGGTCTCCATCTGTTTTGTTCCCTGTTGTTCTCCAAACACCCAGCACAGTTCCTGCTTGGGTAGGTGCTGACGTGCTCAATGAACACATCCCTTGAGCCAACTTCCTCCGACCCACTAAACCGACTCGCCCTGAAGCTGTTTGTGTGCTTGTTAGAATGCAGACGGGGTCTCGCTGGAGTGGAGGCAGCAGACTCTCCAGAGTGAGGAGGGGCAGCTGCACCTCTAAGAAGCCCTCGGGGCAGCGTGTCCACGCGGAGTCCCTGAGGAGCTCGTGCTAACCCCTGCACTTCCCGAGAGTGGTCTTCAAGTCTCCCTTTAGCCTTTGTGTCCTGTCTTCAAATGTCAGCCTGCAAGATCCGAATGGATCAGACAGAAAACCCCCCAAACCTGATTTAAGCCAATAGAGCTGGGTCGGGGGTCCTTAGCAACCCGGTCTCCTCGCAGTGGGCTCTGAAGGGCCGGCTGCCTCCCGGGCTTCGCAGAGCACGGCGGAGGCCTCTGGGGTGAAGCGTGGCCCGAGGCTTATCTCCTTTAAGAGATTTTTGTTAACGTTACCCTTTTACTGCCTCGACTTCCCTTCGTGAGACTCGAGCCCACTCACTGCTCCCGCACGGTGACCCGCCCGGCCTGGTCAGTGCCTGCCCCTGCCTTCTCCCCCCAAGGCCACGCCCAGCCTAAAGCGACAACGCCCCGCGCGTCTTTACAGACAACGTCCCCTCCAAGCTGGCAGGGAAACTGAGGCCGCCGGGCACGTGCTCCCCACCCCGCTCCTCCGCCGACGTGTTGGTCTCCGCGGTCGCTGCTCAGGGAAAGGCGTCCTCGCTTCCTTTCCAGGTCACCTGTCCCACGCCCCCCGTCCCCTTCCTAGAATGTCCTCTCTGGGGCATTTCTACCTCTTTCTTTCCGCTGTTTCTGCTCTTCAGCCAGAAACAAAAAGCACAAAAAGAAAATGCGCGCAGGAGACACTCTGGACTCTGCTCCCTCGAGCTGTCCGTTGTTCCGCGTCTCTCCTGCTGTCCGTCTCCAAACGTCATGAAATATTCCAAGTGGCTGTCACTGCGTTCTTGCCCCCTGTTTACTCCTCAGCCAACGTAAACTAACTTTTGTCGTTGGCCTTTCAAGAAACGCTTTCTCAGAAATGGGAAATTTTTTTTTTTTTAGTATGAGAGCGGGAATGAATTTGTCTTTCTGTGCCTGACTTCCTTCACTTAATGTCCTCCAGTCTCATCCAAGTTGTCACAGATGACGGGATTTCATTCTTTTTACGGCTGAATAGCATTCCGTGGCGTATAAAAAGTTGCTGTCACAGGAGTATTGAGTAAAGAGAGTAGAACAGTAGTGATCAGAGGCTGGGGGCACTGTCAGGAGAGCTTGGTTAAAGGGGACAGTGACAGCTGGACGGTGGCAGTAAGTGCTGGTGTTCCATAGCACACTAGGGTGACTATAATTAAGAGTAATTTGTTGTGTATTTCAAAATAGCTGGAATGGAGTGTTTTGAATGTTCCCAATGCAAAGAAATGATAAACGTTTTATGTGTGGAATATCCCAATTATCCTGATTTGATTGCTACCCATTGTACACGTGTTGAAATATCACACGTACCCCATAAGTACATACAATTGTTTTGTATCAATTAAAAATTTAAGTAAAAAAATGAGAACTCTTACTTCCACACCGAATCCTTAGCGCCTAGCCCACTGACTCTCACAGAGTAAGCTGGATAAATATTTGTTGAAAAAGTACTTCCTAATGACTTCCTACTTTCTAAAGACAACTGCCTTTTGTCACTAAGTCTTGTCTTCCTGCCACCTACAGTCTAATCTGCATGTGTCAGCGTGAGAGGTCTTTTTAAAACATGAGAAAGATGTGGTGAACAGACGGCGAAAGTCCTTTCCACATCTGCAAGCGCTACACCATCTAGCTCCGACACCTCTCCAGACTCACCTTCTCTCAGTTTTCCCCAGGCTCATTCCACTCCCGACCATGGTCTTCTTGCTGTTCTTAAATATCCACATCCATGTCTGCCCCGGGGCTTTTGCACGTGGTCTCCCCATTCTGGAACTCTCCACCTCCAGATCTGCACTTGGTTTATTCCTTCACTTCATTCAGGACTTTACCCAAACGTCACCTCCTCAAATACACATATTTGTTTACTCACTGCCAGTTTCCTGTACTAGAAAGTAAGTTCCTTGGGGACAGGACCATTATGGGTCTCATTTTAGCACAATGCCTCAGACAATGCCTGGTGCTGAGGAAGCAATCAAATAATTTTTGTTGAGTTAATGGATAAATGATTTTACTCACCTACCTGAATCATTCAGCATTATTAATTGTATTCTTGAAACTTTCCCCTCTCACTGTTCTCTGGGTTCTCTTCCTAGTTCTCTGAACAACTGACAGTTCTCTTTGTTGACCACTTCTCCTCTCCCAAGCATCCATGGAAGTTCTATGTAGCTCTATCCCTTTGGCCATGGGCAAAAAGGATCCCGAGCTGGACCTGGAATTCCCTCCCAGGAATTTGAAATACTCCAGTGATAGACCTTACCCACCTCCCGGCTTCGTGCTGCCAGGGAACTCACTTTTGTGCAATTCTCAGTATAAACCCCTGGTCATTTCCGTACCTACTTGACATCACCTAAATGTGTCATTGATGGGGAAGGATGATGTTCTGCACTGGTAGTTACATATCTAAATTCACACGTGTGAATTTTGTATAACACGAAATTGTGCAAAGACGGGTCTATCACAACGTGTGTCCGGCACTCTGGGAGGATGGGCAAGGGTCAGTCACATATGCAGACAAGATGATCCCACTGAGACAGCAGACTGCGTGGCAGACCGTGTGGCCTGCTGTAGCACGTTTTTACGTGTGTAATGATTTACATTTATGGTGAAGATGGCTAAGGTATTAGATATTTTCTGTGTGAATCAGAATTTTACTAATTCTATGCAATCAAAACAAAAGGCAAAAGTGCTTGCTGAGGTGGGGAAGTTTGCAGCTGCCATCTCTAACTCCAGATTAGTGATGTATGTCATCAAAACATCTAACTGTTCTGAATACCATTTTAATAGGTGTTATAAATGTGAACTTACAAAATAAAGGAATGTTAAAAAAAATTGGGGAAAATGATGGTATTCTGGTTTAGCCTGATCTAGTCTCTTGAATGGAGCCAACCCATGACTGTCATTGCGATGTGGACTAAGCCTGAGGAAAAGCCAGTCCACAGAGAAGGCAGCAAACTCCCCAGGACAGGCGACAGAGTGGTGAGAGTGCCTGTCTGGTTCCTGGTGCCAGACCTTCGCCGAAGTGTGGCTCTGCATGCTTGTTCTCTATGTCTATGTGATACCATGGTCCTTACATCAAAGGCCCCTCTTTTCAATTAATCCAGCTAGAGTTTGCTTCTTTTACTACAGCTAAGGCGATCATGTGCCCTGGTGTGCTTGGGACAGCCCCGGCGTAAAGATCGGGAGGGCTCCCATGTACTCCATAAGGCATCTTAGTTGATGATAAATTACATAATTATCCTACTTATAACCAAAGAATGCTAGCCAATATACAAACCACTCTTTCTGCCAGACTGAATATAAATTTCTCCTTGGATTCTTTGAAGAGAATGCATCATGTGATATAACAATATCCTCACTACAGACAGCCTCAAGTTCATGGGACTCTTTCCTATAAAGACCCTTCCATAAACTGATGGCATAATCCTAAGGACCATGTAGTAAAATAAATCTGGGAATGGATGTTTGGGGTGCCTATTAAAAGAGATGAATACTAGGTATTCAATACCCTCACTCCCATGAGGATGGCTGAGGGTGGGGCCATGAAGGTGACAGCAGTGGCCGGATGCTAGATGCATTTTGAGTGTACAGCCCATTGGTGCTGCTGGTGGATTGGATGTGGAGCACAAGGGGAAAATATAAAAAATGACTTTAATTTTTTGCTTGGATGGTGGTGTCCTTTGCTGAGATGGAGAGGAACAGTTTGAGGAAATGAAAGCAAGAATTCTGTTGTGGTCACATTAATTGGAGATACCTACTATATAGTTCACAAGTAGAGCTGTCCCCTAGGCAGTTGGAGCTCATTGGAGGGTGAAGATAGATAGATAGATAAATAGAAAGAAGATAGAAAGAATTGGCTTTATAGATGGCATTAAAACTACAAAACTGGATGAAATCACCTAGGTAGAAAGCAAATCTAGAGATATAGCATACCCAGGATCAAAACTTGGGTGTGCCTCACCATTAGAGTTTGAGTAGAGGAATAGTAGCCAGCAAAGGTTAAACATGAGTGGTCCGTGTGATCCAACAATCCCATTACGAGGTATTTATCTAAAGGAAATGAAATCAGTTTGTGGAATAGATATCTGCACTCCCATGTTTATTACAGCACCATTTACTACAGCCAAGATATAGACTCAACCACAGTGTCCAACAATGGATGAATGGATGAAGAAAATGTAGTATATACACACAATGAAATACTATTCAGCCATTAAAAAGAGCGAAACCTTGTCATTTGCAACGATGTGGATAGACCTGAAGGACACTGTATTAAGTGACATTAGACAGGCACAGAAAGACAAATACTGCACGATCTCATTCATATGTGGAATCTTAAAGAAGAGGTGACATCCTAGAAGTACAGAGTTGAATAGTGGTTACCAGAGACTGCACAGAAGAGGAGAGAGGGGAGGGTGGGGAGAGGACGGTCAATAGTTACAAAGTGACAAACAGGAAGAATAAGTTCTGGGTTCTGCTGCACAGAGGGTGATTGTGGTTAATAGTAAGGTACTGTATATTATAAAACAGATAGAAGAGAGACTTTTGAATGTTCTTATTAAAGAAATGATAAATGCAGGAGGTGATGGATATGCTAATTGCCCTGATTTGATCATTATACAACACGTACATGTATCAAAACATCAGATTGTACCCCATAAATATGTATAATTATAATGTATCAATCTGAACATTTTTTAAGTTATTATTTAAAAAAAAAGACATCAAACCACAGAATCCAAAGTGTTCCAGGTTACCTAAGTGTTCATGCGGGTTTTTAAAAGATCATTATTAGTCCTATTTTAATGCAATTTTTATTTTCACAAGTTCTCATGATTTCTTAAGATTTGTCTTGAGTTAAAAATAAAACTTACGCTTGAAAAAAAAAATGAGTGAGTGGTCAGTAATGAAGAAAGAAAACCGAGAGAGTGTTGATAGCATATAATCAAAAAATAAATAAATAAATTGTTAAAGTGGAGGAAATGATTTATTATCACAAATTTTCTTTTTTTTTTTTTTTTTTTTTTTGAGACAGAGTCTCACTGTGTTGCCCGGGCTAGAGTGCCATGGCATCATCCTAGCTCACAGCAACCTCAAACTCCTGGGCTCAAGCGATCCTTCTGCCTCAGCCTCCCAAGTAGCTAGGACTACAGGCATGCGCCACCATGCCCGGCTATTTTTTCTATATATTTTTAGTTGTCCGATTCATTTCTTTCTATTTTTAGTAGAGACGGGGTCTTGCTCTTGCTCAGGCTGGTTTCGAACTCCTGAGTTCAAACAATCTGCCCGCCTCAGCCTCCCAGAGAGCTAGGATTACAGGCGTGAGCCACCGCGCCTGGCCCAAGTTTTCTAATTGTTTAACTGTGGTTATTCAGACTTGAGTACTGGCATGAATTATTTTTAGATGAATGCAATGAACCTGTCACCTCAAGGAGACAATGATAAAATTGTCTGGCAATGATAAAATTGTTGGCAATGATAAAATTAGAGCTTTCTGGCAAAAATTAGAATTTCAGAAAACTTTTATCTACCACCATGAGCCTTAAGTGTTGGCTTACCAACACTTAAAGACATTTTTTAAATGAGATTGGTGGTGATGTTGAGGAACATGATTTTACTAATATTGTAAGTTAAATAAGTCAATATTTTAGAAGACATGAAAAACTCAATAAAATGTTTCCAAAATGATCAATAAATGATGTTAAAAAATCAGGCATGGGTAACATACAGACAGACATATAGACCAATTGAATAGAATAGACTGCTCCAAAATAAATACTCACACATATGGTCAGATGAATTTTTACAAGCGTGCCAAGACCATTCAAAAAGATAGTCTTTTCAACAAATGGTACTGAGAAAACTAGATACCCGCATACAGAAGAATGAAGTTGGACCTTTACCTTAGACCATATACAAAAAATAAGTCAAAATTCATCAAAGACCT